>NC_139021.1:49941386-50185577 GCF_964662115.1 Mustela nivalis
GGAGTGCCTTGCTCAAAATTGTCTACATGATTTTCCTGTCTACCACTCACCTGAGCCAGCAGTGCCTTCCAGCTGGGGTACCTTAAGCCAGGACCAGGTCTCAAGTGAACACAGGTCTCAGATTCTCCTCTTCAAGGTTCTTGCTTATCTACACTTGTGTCTGGGGTCAATCAAATGCCGCGAAGTTTCAGGACTCATGTCTATAAATTTATCCTAAAGATAAGTCCTAAAGATAAATCCTATCCTAAAGCTGGACTTCGTAGTTCAAGGTTGTTCAGGAGTATAGATTATTCCTACGAGCTGAAGCGTATTTCTTTCTGAATTGTGGGACTTTGAACTGCTAGTCTATTCTGACAAATTGATTTTTAATGATCCTTAGGGCTCTGGGCTACCAATACCCCAGAACACTAAACCTGAGGATTGAAGGCAAATGTGGCCTTGCGCTGGAGGGGGTGGTTTGCATTTATTAGCTCTTGCCTGGCTTTGCTTGAACCGTAGTTCTACCTCTGGCTTACAGCTCCTGATAGTGACGGTCGTGGCTGCACACATTCTTTATCCTGTGGACTCCAGCATGGACACACAGGGAGCTTATTCCATACCCTCTTCATGCTCTGTATCATGGGTCAGAGAGTTCATTAGAAGTGGCCATGCCTGTATCTTTCGAGAATATTCAGGAATGCTGCTTGGCAGTTTCAGCAGGCCCTTTTGATCAATTTCTTCTCATGTCTCCGAATTAGATGTACTGTTGTGCTATCAAGTGTTGGTTACAGATTTACTAAAAAGAAAAAAAAAAGGCAATTATTGCACCAAAAGGACCACTTCTCTCACATTGCCTTTGCCCACTGTCCCCACTGGTAGTAGTGCAGAAGGCAGTGATGCCTCAACACTGACAGAGATCGTATTCTAGGAATGCACTAATTATGGCCTATAGAGTTCAAAAGGAGAGTGTCAAGAACTGAAAATAGTCTGACATTTTATTCTGCTTTCAAGCTAATACGTTAGTTGGCTACTACCTCAAGGATAATTACAATAAAACTCCTGGGTCAGAGAAAAAAATTCTTTATTACTCAGAATATGGCAAGAAGTGTGAGTAAATGCATATTTATGACAATTCCCTGGCTGATCCCCAATTCCTACAGGATGTATAAAGAAAACCAGGTGACACCTGCACACAGGGACTACAGATCATTTGTAATGAGCAGTAAGTATCCAGGCCCTTTGTTCTGAAGGGAGACGATATTTCTATTTCACAAGATAGCTAAGTAGTGAGTTCTACTATAAAATTCCAAACAGTAATTTGATATAAACAGAGGACAAAGTTTTCTTTATGTTTTCTTTTTGGGTGAGAATTACATACGTGGGCACCTTTAAACACAGTCAATAGTAATCTTTGGGAGAGTCATTACACATCAGTATTCGTTAGCAGAGACACAGATGACATAGTATCATGAGTAAAAATGCAGCCAACATTCAATAATTGGTATTAAGGACATATGGATGCACGAAGGTTTACATTTTTGCAGTAAAAACTGATTCCAAGGAGTGACAGTATTGCAAATAATAACAGTGTTGCACCATTTTCTTATGTTACAACAATGAAATTAGCCAGCAGGACACAACTGAAATTAGAAAAGACTGGGACATTTGACAATAAAGAAAAACAAAGAGAGCATTCCTGGACTTGAGCAGAAATTACCTGGAAAATGTAAAGACTCTTCATGTGTACCAATTAGACAGTAAACAGTACATAATGTGTTATTATGTAAATATTCATAGACTATAGCATATGATTCAAGAATTTTATATGCATTATTGTTTGATTAGCCAAAATTCACTTAAGTGCACACATATATTTATCATACTTACTGTATTTTGTTCCCACGTATGGAGCCCTCCATTACAATGCTTTTTCTTCTGTCCAAAGAATATCTTTTAATATCTTCTTTATTGTGGATCTGTTGGGGAGAAAGTCTTATTTTTTTATTTATCTGAAGTTATACTCATTTAACCTTTATTCTTGAAAGGCGTATTTTTGTTGAGGCTGAGGATCTGAGATTGGGAGTCATTTTCTTCACCACTTAAAAGTTGTTACAGTATACTCTGACTTCTACTGTGTCTGTGGAGAAATAAGCCATTGGCATAAGTTATTTATTCCTTGAAGGTAATCTGTATCTTTGGTCATGCATAGAATTATTTTGTCTCTGATTTTCAGCAATTTGTCATGTGGTGCCAAGGTGCAGCTATATTTTTAAATTGTTTTTCTTGGGGTTCTCATTGATTTTGGAATCTATGGCTTGATGTCTTTCATCAAGCTTTTGGTTTTGAATCATTAAGCTTTTTGGTTTTTGAATTTTCTCACATAATACATCTTCAAACTTCACTTCTGTTCACTTCTTTCTTGCACATCAGTAAGTATACGTAAGGGAGAAATATATATTTACATATACTTACTGTATATGTAATATACATATATTATATATAATATACATATATATATATATAGTTCAGAGTTCTTTTCTTTTTTTTTAGAGAGAGCGAGCGAGAGCAAGCACAGGCAGACAGAGTGGAAGGCAGAGTCAGAGGGAGAAGCAGGCTCCCCACGGAGCAAGGAGCCTGATGCGGGACTCGATCCCAGGACGCTGGGATCATGACCTGAGCCGAAGGCAGCTGCTCAACCCACTGAGCCACCCAGGCGTCCCAGTTCTTTTCTTGATACATAATATTGTCCTTTATATAATTTGACAAAATTATCAGAGTGGTTTTAATGTCTGGCAATAATCTCAATGCTGCATTTCCATGTTATTGGTCTCTTTTTGTTATTTTTGGCTGTTTTTTTATGTCTTTAGCCTCAATGTAGTACTGGTTATTTTTAATTTGGTTAGGATATTATATGCCAGTACTGTAGGAATAATTGAGGCCAAGGATGACACTATCTCCCTCTAGGAAGAATTTATATTGATTGTGATAGATGATTCTCATGGCTTTCTCCATGTTTGCCTGTCTGCCCTTTCTCAGTCCCACTTACAAACTTCTAATTCAAGAGATGAGACAAAGGGGAATATACAAACACACACAGACATGCTTCTTTAATTAAAAATAAACCTACCCAGGAAAATCTTTAAAAAGGAAGAAAAGTAGTATAAAGAAATTTCCAAGCTTCTAAATAATGGCAACATTTTTAAAAAGCTGGAAGGAGCAATAAAACTACTTATTGATCAAAGAAGTTAGAAATTGAAAACACCTAGTAAAGGAATTGCTGGGCCCTAGGGTAGTTCTATTTTCAACTTTTAGAGGAACCTCTATACTGTTTCTATACTTTGTATGCTGCAATCACAGTGACTGCACCAGCTTGCATTCCCATCAACAGAATAAGAGGGTTCCCCTTTTCCATATCCTCACTAACATCTGTTGTTTTCTGTGTTGTTCACCTTAGCCATTCTGACAGGTGTGAAATGATATCACATTTTAGTTTTGATTTGTATATCCCTGATAATGAGTGATGTTGAGTATCTTTTCATGTATCTATTAACCATCTAAAATGTCTTCTTTGGGGAAGTGTGTATTTATGTTTTCTGCTCATTTCTTAACTAGATTATTTGTTTTTTTGGATGTTGAGTTCTGTAAGTTCTTGATAGATTTTGTATACTGACAAATTATTATCAGATGTTCCATTTGCAAATATCTCCCCTCATTCCAAGGTTGCCTTTTAGTTTTGTTGATTGATGCCTTTGCTCTGAAGAAGATTTTTATTTTGATGTAGTCCAAATAGTTCATTGTTGCTTTTGTTTTCCTTGCCTCCAGCAATGTGTCTAGTAAGAAGTTGCTATGGTTCAAGTCAAAAGAGTTGCTGCCTGTGTTCTTCTTTAGGATTCTGATTGTTTTCCATCTCACATTTAGGTCTTTCATCCATTTTGAATTTATTTTTTATGTGGTGTAAGAAAGTAGTCCTGTTTCATTCTTTCATATGTTGCTGTCCAGTTTTCCCAACAACATTTGTTGAAGAGACTGTCTTTCTCTCACTAGATAGTCTTTCCTGCTTTGTTGAAGATTAGTTGACTATAGTTGTGGGTCAGTTTCTGGGTTTTCTGTTCTGTTCTATTGATTTGTGTGTCTGTTTTGTGTCAGTACCATACTCTCTTGATGATTACAGCTTTCTAATACGGCTTGAAGTCCAGAATTGTGAAGCCTCCAGCTTTTTTTTCCCCTTTCTAAGATCACTTTGGCTATTTGGAGTCTTTTGTGGTTCCATACAAATTTTAGGAATGTTTATTTCAAATGATACAAGAATACAGATTCAAAGGGATATGTGCACCCAATGTTTATAACAACATTATCAACAATAGCCAAATTATGGAAACAGCCTAAATATTTTCAAATTGACCGATGAATGGACAGAGAAATTGTTGTGAGATATACACACACATACATGTGTGTGTGTGTTTGTGTAGAGAGAGAGAGAGAGAGAGAGATTACTCAGCCATAAGAAAGAATGAAATCTTTGTTGTACAACAATGTGGAAGGAGCTAAAGTCTATCATGCTAAGCAAAACAAGTCAGTCAGAAAGAAAAAAGCCACATGATTTCATTCATATGTGGAATTTAAGAAACAAAATAGATGAACATGGGGGGAAAAAAGAAGAGAGGAGTAAACTATAAAACAGACTGAGAACAAACTGAGGATTGCTGGACAGGAGGTGGGTAGGGTGACGGGCTAAATGAATGATGGAAATTAAGAAGGACATTTGTGAAGAGCATTAGGTGATATATGTAAGTGAAGAATCAAAAAATTCTAGTAAGTTCTAAATTCTACTCCTGAAACTAATATTACACTGTATGTTATCTAACTGGAATTTAAATAAAAACTTAAAAACATGTAAAAAAAGATAATATATAAATGAAAATTTTTAAAAAACAGCAAATGAGAAAAGAAATTTGGGGCATCTGGGTGGCTCAGTGGCTAACATGTCTGCCTTTGGCTGAGGTCATGATCCCAAGGTCCTGGAATGGAGCCCTCATTGGGCTCTCTACTCAGGCTGGAGCCTGCTTCTCTCTCTGCTTCTGCCTCTGCCTCTCCCCACCACTCATGTTCTCTTTCTCTCTCCCTCCCAAATAAATAAATAAAATTTGGAAAAAAGAAAGTAAAAACAATAATTTTTAAAAAGATAAGGTGAAAACACAAAATTTTATGATAGAAATAAGTTAAATGTTTTAAATATCAACAAATATGGCCTCTACCTATACATACATATATAATGCAAAAAAGTCATAATTTAATTATTAATTAGGAAAATCCACATAGAATGTCATATTTTAATATACATTTCAGAACATAATATATAATTATAGCAAGGATATGTGAGATTTCATCTAATTAATTTAAAACCCATATAATATTCATTACCCACAAGAGTAAATTCACATGTAGATGAAATAATTTGATTACAAACTGAGTTTCAACTATTTAATATATCAGTATAATATAATCCATATTCCTTTAACCACAATCAAATTAAGAGCATTATAATATATTTTATTATTGCTAGCAAATTTTCTTTGTCCTTTCCTTCAGAATTCTTACAACGTGTAGAACTGTTTATTCTTAAATAAGTTAAAAGGTTTTAGAGGAACAAAAAAGCATTGCCAAAGAGAATGATAGCCTTAAAGAATCTTAGGTTCAGATTCAAGATTATGGTAAATGCTGTCAGAGGGAAAGAACTTATGAACATGATATATAAAAACTCTTTTTATTAAAGAAGGGCTCTTCACTGTGATTAAGGTATATTTTATCATATTCTTCAAAATATTCCCCAGTTCCCATTTGGGTCTTGGTTTCTCAAATAGCTTGATGGTGTTGTCAGGTACATATAATATACATTTTAATCAATGGGATAAAGCAATTATTTCATTAATTAAAGGGGATGAATTATCCTTTATTATTTGTTTGACATTTCTTCTTTTGCTAGTGTCCTTTTATTTATTTTTCTATATTTTATATTATCATATGATGATTTGCCTTAGTTCTAGCCCAAGATTAACTATTGAATTAGTTATATTAATAAATGTATGAACATTTATTTTATTCGGGTATGGTTTTGACTATACTGAAAAATCAATGATTTTGTTTCCATATAGCAAGAGAATTGAAATTTATCAAGTAATTAAATATTAGCAATTTTCTGAATAATGCTTATTAATAAGTATCCAGGTAAAATAGGATAAATATTAAAGTATTTTATATTGCCTGTACCTGTCATCTTGCAAATAACTAGAATATACTCATTGTCAACATGGATATGAGGAAGCAGGAAACTTTGGAATTAGGCATTTTATCTTACAATGGAAGGTGGGGGGGTAGAAAGTGAACTAAAAATAAAACCTATACAAATTTGTGAAAGAAAGAAGAAATAACAAAAATTCATTAAATAGAATAATATGAAAAGAAATTGTAGGACTTTATGAAAATCAAAAGAATAAATAATACAATATGCCAAATGTTGAATTATAAATATTTTAGAGACATACAGCATGAATTTTAATAGTAAACTCTTTAATTTATTTTAAATTAAATATTTCACTAGACCTAAAAGACTCCAGTTCAAAAATAAACATAATTTCTTATTAAAAATTTATAATGAAAATTTGCTGTTTGTTTTAATATATATGCAAATATGTAAAAACATGAACCAGAAGAAATAAAAATATGTAATAGACACATGAAATAGAAAAAATATAATCCAAGTTTTTTATAGTATTCCAGAGGTCATAAGAACCATGGATACTACATCATTCCTTAAGGAGATTGATACTGAGAGTGACTGATAAAGTATTTCCTTTATAATCTATATCTGAAGAATTTGAGTTAAAAATTAAAGTATAAACAGAGTATATGGCAGATGTTAGATAAGTTATATAGATAGGTGATAAAGATTATGGCTAGATAGATAGATAGATGGATAGATAGATAAGGTGACACAACATTCTGATATAATTTTATACTTGGAAAAACTATAATTTCAATAGGACATGTGACCAGTAATGAAGTGGTGATGTTCAACATTCCAGTTTAAACCATTTAATCATTGGCTTGTTAAAAATGACATACTGGTCAATAACTGATAATTTATTGATTATTTTCACAGGAATTTCAGCACAAGATAATTGTATCAACTGAGCTACTTAACCAAAAAAAAAAAAAAAAATTAGATCATTTGACCAAATTCTAATCACCTTAATTACTACTGCAATTTCTTCTTGAACACATACCATTTTTTTCTAACTGGAAATCCAATAAATTGTGATAGCATATGAATACAGATTTTTAGAATAGGATATAAGTTTAAAGATTTTCTAGCTATATATAATGCTGTTATCAAGATAAAAGATTAAAAAAAAAAGCTAAAGCTCTAAGTAGTCAAATGAAATACCAGTTGTCATAGTATTAGTGTCGGTTGAGGCTAATTGCCGTGATGTCCTAGGCACTGGTAAAATCAGGGAAACAAACCAAATAAGTCATGCAGTCAATATTCAAATACATTAGAGACAACAATGAATATATGCCTTAAATCACAATACAATCCTCTTTATTTGTAGCATGACCCAAGTCCATGGAATGAGTTGATTTATTGATTAAATATTCATTCACTTCATACCATGTACTTGGTACTAGGACAGATGGTGTAGTTAATCTTATGGAATGAAAAGGGCTTTTCATGGAAGATGATGTTTTGCAAAATAAATAAATCAAACAAATAAATAAATTAAGTCTGGAATTTCATCAGCAGGAGTAATGGGAATGACATATGCTTTGCAAAAGGATGGGCAGGAGAGGTAAGGTGTGAGGGTTTGTGGGAAAACTTAGGGTAGGACATCTTGGAGATCCTTAGGAATATCAGGTAGTCATGTGATTTTCATAGGGGTTTCAGGGAAAAAGGCTTGCAATTGAGCCTTAAGTATTAAATCTTTCAGCCTCACCTGTACATTTCTGAAAACCATTGAAATAATTTAATATAGGAAATAAAACCTTAGTATAGTAATCTCATATATTCTCAAAGATGTTACAAAAAATTTATAAAATAGACCAATTTTTAATTTTTTAAAATTAATTTTTTAAAACTCCCAAAGGAAAAATAGGTGTTTTTTTTTTAAAGATTTTATTTATTTATTTGACAGAGATCACAAGTAGGCAGGGAGGCAGGCAGAGAGAGAGAGAGGGAAGCAGGCTCCCCGCTGAGCAGAGAGCCCAATGCGGGGCTCGATCCCAGGACCCTGAGATCATGACCCGAGCCGAAGGCAGCGGCTTAACCCACTGAGCCACCCAGGCGCCCCAGGAAAAATAGGTTTTAATTTGAACTCACCTCCTGCTCTAGAACTTTCTTCTTCCATATCACATTCCCGCTTTTGTAGTGTGCACACTATATGTATATGTATATGTGTTTGTGCACACTTGCTCTAAGTAGATATGGTACTCTTCAAGGAGAGTCTCCATTTCATTTTATGTTAGGTATCCAAGCTCTTCAATCATAGGTAAAATATTGCATAGTCTTTGTCTAGCACTGGACTCTAACAAACTCTCTTTCTATAAGCCAGTTTAAGGATCAAAATTAACTCTTCATTGTGTCCTTATTTTATTCTGGCTCCCACTATCTATCCAATAATTCAAGTAATGAGTTATTGGAAATTGAAGGACATGGTGATAATAAAAAGTGTACTTGAGTTTAAAGTATTTACAGGTAAAACATGTACCAAGCTTTTGTATGAGATTACCATCCAAATATAGGTGGTAAAGACTATACAGAAGTCAAACCAAAACTGCTAAATAGCCATTTTAATAAAATGTTAATCCTGAAGTACAAGACATTATGGGTAAATTAAGGTTTTCAATAAACCTGTATGGCCTTCTATACACTCACAACAAAGTGGGCTTCTATTGAAGCTTTTGGAAACATTGACATCAACCAAGTTTTCAGGACCAAAGCTTTCTGTGCACACTAACTCTTAATGCTTACAATAACAGGGTGTACATAGCCTCTACATCATGGTTGGTTTGATGATGATGATGATGATGATGATGATGATATTATACAAGATATTTTATTTTTTTAAGATTTATTTATTTATTTGAGAGAGAGAGAGAGAGAGAACATGAGGGGGGAGGGGCAGAGGGAGAGGGACAAGCAGGCTCTCCACTGAGCAGGGAGCAGACACAGGGCTCCATCCCAGGAGCTGAGATCGCGACCTGAGCTGAAGGCAAATGCTTAATCAACCGAATCACCCAGAGGCCCCTACAAAAGATATTTTAAAGGAAAAGCAAGAAGATGGACAGAGACCTTGCTTAACAAGGTGAATGTATACCTCTGAAAGTCTTTGGTAATATTCCTGGGAGTTCATTAAAGTCCTAGGTTACATTGGCACTGTTTTATGAAGAGTCAATTTTGTATGACTATGGAAATACAAGTAAGTAATGAAACTGCTATACAGTGGAGGAATGTGATGAATTCTCATTATTTTGAAGATTTTATTCCAAAGAAATTTTGACTGTGGGCAAGACTTTAGGTTATTTTTTAACATTTTCCTCTGTTATCAGAATCATACAATTGCTTTGATAGAAAAATTAGAAGTACCTGCTCAGCATAAAATAATTCATAGAATAGGAGAATAAGAGACTTAAGAAAGAATTTATTAATCTCTCTCAAAGAAGAGATAATGAAGAAAAGATAGAAAAAAATTACATACTTTCCTTCCAAGTCTCACAATTATTAGTTGTCCAAAACTTCAATCAAGGTGTCTAATGTTTAACAAGATTTAAAGATTCTTTTGATGGCAAGACACAATACTATGACATTTGGATAGATGAAAGCAAAGCTCTTTGAGAGAAGGGATGAAACGGCCACACGGGATTGCACCTGAGGACAGGGTTGGATGAAGCTGGAGCTGTGGGGCACAGCTTATAGATAACAAGCCATGCGGGGTTAGCTAGGTTTTATGGGCTTCCTGTGGATTGGCTTATCTGAATAATTTTACAGGCTCTGGGACATAAGGGTTGTTCACTGTCATTAGACTCTAGGCTCTGGAGGTGATTAGGGTGGGTGCATAATAGTCTGGTGTGTGATAGCGTAATAAAGGAAGTCACTGGTATGAGTTTAATCAGTTCAAGTAGCAGAACCGACTAGAATTTAGCCTGGACCTCCAACCTGAGTCAGGACAGCATTTTTTAAAAACCCAAACATGATACCCCCACACATGTCAGAATGGCTAAAATCCAAACACAAACAGAAGTGTTGGCAAGGATGTGGAGAAAAAGGGAACCTGCATGCACTGTTAGCAGGAATGCAAACTGGTGCAGCCACTGTGGAAAACAGTATGGAGGTTCCTCAAAAATATGCAAAAATAGAACTACTATATGATCCAATTATCCAATACTGGGTAATTGCACAAAGACTAGGAAAACACTAATTAGAAACGATATGCACAACCTATGTTTATTGCAGCATTATTTGCAATAGCCAAATTATGGGAACAGCCCAAGTATCCAACGATAGGTGAAGAGATAAAGAAAGTGTGGTATATATGCCCAATAGCATATTTCTCACCCATAAGAAAGAATGAGAGCTTGCTATTAGCAACAGCTTGATGGATCTAGACAGTATAATGCTAAGTGAAATAACTTAGAGAAAAACAAATACCATATGATTTCACTCGAATGTGGAATTTAAGAAACAAAACAAAGAAAAAAAGAGACAAACAAAAAGGATTCAACTATAGAGAACAATTTGCTGTCTACCAGTGGGGAGGTGGGTGGGTGAGTGGGGGGCATGGGTGAAATAGGTGAAGGGGATTAAGAGTACACTTATCACAATGAACTCTGAGTAATGTACAGAAGTGTTGATATTGTACTAAAACTAATATAATACTCTATGTTAACTATACTAGAATTTAAAATTTAAAAATAAAAAGATAAAATCCCTTCAAAGAACAATTTTAAAGACCATTATATGTACATCTTGGACTGCTCCCACGCTTCTGCAGGGATCCCCTCATCCAGTCTGGTATGAACATGACTCTTACAAATTTGAAGTGGAGAAATCTCAAGAATTTATAATTAGGGCACTAAACAGTAGATTTGAATTGATGATTAGAATGATGTTCTCAAATATTAACATATCTGATTTTATAAATATTAAAATCTTACTGTGCCTGGAAAAGAAAAATGTTAGAAATATTTTATTTTCTTAAACTAGCACACTTAAGATCATAAACTGTGGACCTTTTAAAAAATATTTTGTTTGTGCTAAAAATGACAATAATGAGGAACTCATAATAATCATTGTTGCTATGTCCTTATAATTGTCTTAGCTACCTATGGTACAGATAATTTGTATGTTATAAAATATTAACATACATAATGTGAAGTTTAAGAAAACTATGTATTTATAAATTCTTGATTTCTATGAAAAATTTCCTATTTTTCATATCTCTATATTGTTTGGTGTCTTACTGAGTCTATACTAACTGATTATAAGAAAAACAAAATATAAGAAGATAGGTGTATCTTTACTTATAATAGATCTGGGTATTTGCAATATAGCTTTTTTTTTTTTTTTTAATAAAGAGGCTAGTTTTATCTGACCTTAGCAGAATAAGTCAGAACAATTAGAAAAAAAGAAACATTTTATTTTTAAGCTTTGATTCCTACAATTCAATTACTTTTCTTTATTTGGATCAAGTGTCATAGGCTTGATTCAAGATTATGAAAATGAACTTTGTCACAAACAATTTTAATAAATAGTATCAGATTTGTGCTTTGTCTAATGTTTTAGGAGCAGAGGATAATTTATAATTTTTTCCTTACCATAGAGCTAATAACAGACTCACAACCAGAACATTCCCATTCTTTTTTTTTAAATTTTTATTTTTTTTAAAATTTATTTTTAGTGTTCCAGAATTCATTGTTTATGCACCATACCCAGTGCTCCATGTAATACGGGCCCTCCATAATACCTACCACCAGGATCACCCAACCTCCCACCCCTCTCCCCTCCAAAACCCTCAGTTTGTTTCTCAGACTCCACAGCCTCTCATGGTTCATCTCTCCTCTGATTTCCCCCAACTCCCTTCTCTCCATCTCCCCATGCCCTCCATGTTATTTCTTATGCTCCACAAATAAGTGAAACCATATGATAATAGACTCTCTCTGCTTGACTTATTTCACTCAGCATAATCTCTTCCAGTCCCATCCATGTTGATACAAAAGTTGGGTATTCATCTGTTCTGATGAAGGCACAATACACCATAATATATATAGACCATATCTTCCTTATCCATTCATCCAATGAAGAGCATCTTGGTTCTTTCCACAGTTTGGTGACCGTGGTTATTGCTGCTATAAACATTGGGGTACAGATGGCCTTTCTTTTCACTACATCTGTATCTTTGGAGTAAATACCTAGTAGTACAATTACAGGGTCAGAGGGAAGTTCTATTTTTAATTTCTTGAGGAATCTCCACACTGTTTTCCAAAGAGGCTACACCAACTTGCACTCCCACCAACAGTGGAAGAGGGTTCCTCTTTCTCCACAGCCCCTCCAACACATGTTGTTTCCTGTCTTGCTGATTTTGGCCATTCTAACTGGTGTAAGGTGATATCTCAATGTAGTTTTAATTTGAATCTCCCTGAGGGCTAGTGATGATGAACATTTTTTCATGTGGCTGATAGCCATTTGTATGTCTTCATTGGAGAAGTGTCTTCATATCTTCTGCCCATTTTTTTTTTTATATGATTGTCTGTTTTGTGTGTGTTGAGTTTGAGGAGTTCTTTATAGATCCTGGATATCAACCTTTTGTCTGTATTGTCATTTGCAAATATCTTCTCCCATTCCGTGGGTTGCCTCTTTGTTTTCTTGACTATTTCCTTTGCTGTGGAGAAGCTTTTGATTTTGATGAAGTCCCAAAAGTTTATTTTGGCTTTTGTTTCCTTTGCCTTTGGAGACATATTTTGAAAGAAGTTGCTGTGGCTGATATCGAAGATATTACTGCCTATGTTCTCCTCCATTTTGATTTTTCTTAAAGAATTTCAATTGCAGGGGTGCCTGGATGGCTTAGTGGATTAAAGCCTCTGCCTTTGGCTCAGGTCATGATCCCTTGGTCCTGGGAAAGAGCCCAGCATTGGGCTCTCTGCTCAGCAGGGAGCCTGCTTCTTCCTCTCTCTCTGCCTGCTTGTGATCTCTGTCTGTCAAATAAATAAATAAAATCTTAAGAAAAAGAATTTCAATTGCAGATTATATGTCAAGATCAAAAAAGACATTACCTCTTCACAGTTTTATTCTAATTTTTATTGTAGACTCAGTGCTAGATTTCAGTATTATATTCATTCTTTTTGTTTAAAAGATTGTATTTATTTATTAGACAGAAAGAGAGACAGGGAGAGAGGAAACCCAAACAGGGAGAGTAGGAGAGACAGAAACAGGCTTCCCTCAGAGCAGGGACCTTGGGTTCATGAACTGAGCCAAAGACAGATGCTTAACAACTGAGCCACCCAAGCACCACTCATTTGAAGCTTTTACCACTGAAATTTCTAACCACTAGTCAATTTTATGAGAAATATTGAGTTCACAATTAATAACATGGACTGTAGCTTTCTTAACATTCAATGTTAAAAAACAAAAGCAAACCCTAAAATTGAGTCATCTGCCTCAGTAATGTACAACTTCCACATTTCCATAAATTGTTTTTTGTTTTTGTTATTCTGAAATTCAAGACACAGAGACATGAATTGTTTTTCAAATATTAATAAAGCCTTTTTTTTTTTTTTTTAGAAAACCATATAGATACCTGAAATTCACTGGATTGTTTTAAAAATGCTTTTTTTCTCATAATTTTAGAGACCATTAATATGGAGCCAAGACATACTACCACTGGTTTATCATTCATTTATTCAATAATTTACTCATTCTACAAATAGTTAACTCCATTCTATGTAACAGCACTAATCTAGAAACTGGGCATATAGAAATTAAAAAAGGGTAATGTTCTCTCATGGAGTGTTCATTTTAGCAGGGAAATACAGATGATAAATAGACATATGTGATACATATGTGTATATATTCCACAGAGAAAAGTAAGGCAAGGAAGAGATGTTGGGAGTCAAAAGGACGTCATTCTGTAATGACCTCATTGAGCAGGTAAAAATTGAGCAGATCCTGAAGCAGGAAAAAGGGTACCATGTGGTTCCTTAGAAATTAAGCATTCTAGAGAGAAAAAAAAACCCAAATGCTATGCTATGATTGAATTTGGTATATTTTGAGTTTCAAGCCAGATTAATAGTGGATCACAGTAGTGGGAGAAAATGGGAGAGTTACAGGAAATAAAGTCAGAGAATTTGGGGAAAAAGGTGAGGTCAAACTGAAACTTTTAGGAGATTATATGGAAATTTGGATTTTACTCTTAGTGAGATGAGGAAGTAACTAGGAGACATTTCAGAAGAGGGTGAAGAGATCTATATTGGATTTAGAAACAACTACTTTAGCTTCTGTACTATAAAGCCAGTGCCAAAACAGGCAGAAAGTAGGAGGCAAATGATGGTGGCTTGGCTGATGGTAGTGGTGATACAGGGAGTGAGAATTTTTTAGATTCAGAAGTAGAGCTAATGAGAAATGCAAATGGATTGACTGTGGGACATTAAATATAGAGAAAAATCAAAGATTGTTCCAAGATTTCTCTCAAACTATTTGGCTGGAGATGTAAATTTGGGAATTTTAAGTACAGAGATGGAATTTAAAGTAATAAAATTGGATTAAATCATGTGAATAGTGAGTGGGCAGAGTTAAAGAAGTAAAAAAGTCCTAAGACAGAGCATTTGGGTATGTAAATGTTTAGAATTTTAGGAAATTATTAGGAATTAGCATTTCCTATTTCAACTCTTTTTGTTTGGAGTTGGCAAAATTTTTCTCCCCAAAACATTGGGACTTTAAAGTCATCAACACTTAAAATTCCCTTCCAGTTTACACAGATTGGTTCTCCAGTAACTTTGCTCTGTTTTTTTTTTGTTGTTGTTGCTGTTGTTGTTGTTTGTTTTGTTTTTGATTTAACTTTTTTTTTAATAGTACTGGATTTACAGAAAATTTGAACAGATAATACAGAGATTTTTCATCTACTCCTCACCCTAATATAGAAATAGCTTCCCTGAATTTAACTTATTGTATAACTGTAGTACAGTTGTTAGAAATAATGATTTATTATTATTATTATTAACGAAAGTCAGTAGTTTACATTAAGATTTGCTTTTTGTGTCTTATGATTCTTTGGTCTTCAGCAAACACATAAGGATATGTACTTACTGTTACATTATGATAAATAATTGTTTCTAATTATTTTTAGTTGTAGTTTTTATATCTTTTTAGATTAAGAATGTATATTAGCCACATATATGTAAAAATCAGTAACATCACTAAAAATAGCTGAATTTTCTTTAACTCTGAGTTTTCTCTGTATGAGAGTCTTATTAGTAGAGAAATACATTAACTAAATTAGTGTGACTCAGGACTGGATATAGATACTTCTAATTTATGTTCATTGTTTATAGATGCAAACTTTGATCAGATGTATATTGTCTTATGCGCCTATAAATCCCAATGTCTATATAATATAGTTCAATCCACTATCTATGATGGGTGAAAACGTTGTAACTGTTAAGTCATCCTCATTCATTAGAATGTAAATGTTCTAGAGTAGAGAGCCCAGATGTGGACCCTCAACTTTATGGTCAACTAATCTTCAGCAAAGCAGGAAAAAATACACAGAGGAAAAAAGACAGTCTTTTCAATAAATGGTGCTGGGAAAATTGGACAGCTATGTGTAGAAGAATGAAACTCAACCATTCTATTACACCATACACAAAGATAAACTCGGAATGGATAAAAGACCTCAATGTGAGGCAGGAATCCATCAGAATCCTAGAAGAGAACATAGGCAGTAACCTCTTCAACAACAGCCACAGCAACTTCTTTCCAGATATGTCTCCAAAGGCAAAGGAAACAAAAGTGGAGATGAACTTTTGGGACTTTATCAAGACCAAAAGCTTCTGCACAGCAAAGGAAACAGTCAACATAACAAAGAGGCAACTTGCCCACGGAATGGGAGAAGATATTTGTAAATGACAGTATAGACAAAGGGCTGATATCCAAGATCTATAAAGAACTCCTCAAACTCAACACACACAAAACAGATAATCATGTCAAAAAATGGACAGAAGATATGAACAGACATTTCTTCAATGAAGACATACAAATGGCTAACAGACACATGAAAAATTGTTCATCATCACTAGCCATCAGGGAGATTCAAATCAAAACCACATTGAGATTCCACCTTACACCAGTTAGAATGGCCAAAATTAACAAAACAGTAAACAACAAGTGTTGGAGAAGATGTGGAGAAAGGGGGACCCTCTTACACTGTTGGTGGGAATGCAAGTTGGTGCAGCCACTTTGGAAAACAGCGTGGAGATTCCTTAAGAAATTTTTAAATAGAGCTACCCTATGACCCTGCAATTGCACTACTGGGTATTTACCTCAAAGATACAGATGGAGTAAAAAGTGTGGTCCATATACACTATGGAGTATTATGCCTCCATCAGAAAGGACGAATACCCAACTTTTGTAGCAACATGGACAGGACTGGAAGAGATTATGCTGAGTGAAATAAGTCAAGCAGAGAGAGTGAATTATCATATGATTTCACTTATTTGTGGAGCATAACAAATATCATGGAGGACATGGGGAGTTAGAGAGGAGAAGGAAGTGGGGGAAATTGGAAGGGGAGGTGAACCATGAGAGACTATGGACTCTGAAAAACAATCTGAGGGTTTTGTAGGGGCGGGAGGTGGGAGGGTGGGGTACCAAGTGGTGGGTATTATAGAGGGCACGGATTGCATGGAGCACTGGGTGTGGTGCAAAAATAATGAATACTATTATTCTGAAAATAAATAAAAAATAAATTCTAAAAAAAGAGAAAAATCAAAATGATCAAGAAAATCATTAGAAATGTAAGTTAATGACCTTCTTTTTTACTGTGAATCCCACCATATATGAACACTTTTCTTTAACTATTCATTATTGATAAAGGAAATATAACTGCTTTATAAATAAATGTAACTAATAGGAAGTGAATCTACAGCATTTATTATGGTATGGTGATTAAAACACTTTTTGACTACTGTTTAAAAGAATTGTTTGTTTCTCACAATATGGGAAAGCTTTTTATTTTTCCTATGATTTTATTTATTTGAGAGAGAGAGAGAGAATGAGAGAGAAAGAGATCATGAGAGGAGAGAGGTCAGAGGGAGAAACAGAATTGCCACTGAGCAGGGAGCCTGATGAGGGACTCCATCCTGGGACTCCAGGGTCATGACCTGAGCTGAAGGCAGTTGCTTAACCAACTGAGCCGCCCAGAAACCCCTGGTCTGCTGAGATCCCTTTCCCCCCTTCTTACTCACTGTTCTCTCATCTCTTTATCCCCAATTCATACACCAAAAATATACCCAACATTTGAACTGATCAAGAGTCAAATGTACTTGCTAATAGTAGGAGTTACTGTGTTAGTGAACTATGTGAAAAATCCGTTTGTAGAAAGATCAACCATATTTGGGGTGAGGCAATAGCTTCTCAAGGCTGATAATAGAGCTCTAATACATTTCAACAAATTTTGTTTGGTTTTGTTTCTAGTTTTTATTTGAATTCTACTTAATTAACATATAGTGTAATATTGGTTTCAGGAATAGAATACAGTGATTCATCATTTACATATAACAGCCAGTGCTCATCACAAGTGCTCTGCTTAATAACAAGTACCCATCCCCTGTCCTCCTCCCCTCCAGCAGCCCTCAGTTTGTTCTCTATAGTTGAGTCTTTTATGGTTTTCCCTTTCACCTTTTCCCCCTTTCCTATGTTCATCTGTTTTGTTTCTTAAGCTCCACATATAGCTAAAATTATATGGTATTTTTCTTTTTCTGAGTCACTTATTTCATTGAGCATAATACACTCTAGTTCCATCCATATCTTGTAGTGGGCAAGATTTCATTCTTTTTAATGGCTGAATAGTGTATCATTATATATAGACCACCTCTCCTTTATCCATTCATCAGTCAGTGGGCACTTGGGCTGTTGTTTGGCTATTGTTGATAATGTTGCATTATAAATGTTGGGATGCATGTGCCCTTCAAATCAGTATTTTTTTATTAACCTTTTGTATTATCAAATAAGTATTTTGTATTTGGTAAATAACTCGTAGTGCAATTTCTGGGTCCTGGGTATTTCTAGTTTCAACTTTTTGAGGAATCTCCATACTGTGACTACAACAGTTTGCATTCCCATGAACAGTGTAAGAGTGTTCCCCTTTCTCCATATCCTCACCAACATCTGTTGTTTCCTTCATTGTTCATTTTAACCATTCTGACAGGTGTGAGATGATATTTCATTGTAGTTTTGATTTGTATTTTCCTGATGATCAGTGATGTTAAGCATCTATTCATGTGTCTATTAGCCATCTGGATGTCTTCTTTAGAAAAATGTCTATTCATGTCTTCTGCCCATTTCTTAATTGGATTATTTGTTTTGGGGGCATTGGGTCTTATAAATTCTTTATAGATTTTGGATACTAGTCCTTCATCAGTTATGCCATTTAAAAATATATTACCCCACAGATTATCTTTTAGTTTTGTTGATTGTTTCCTTCACCGTGAAGAAGTTTTTACTTGATGAAGTCCCAATAGTTCATTTTTGCTTTTGTTTCCCTTGCTTTGGGTGATTTATCTAAAAAGAACTTGTTATGGCCCAAATCAAAGAGGTTGTTGCCATTTTGATGGTTTCCTGTCTCACATTTAGGTCTTTCATCCATTTTGAATTTACATTTGTATATGGTGTAAGAAAGTGACTCAGTTTCATTCTTTTGAATTTACTGTCTAGTTTTCCCAACAGCATTTTTTGAAGAGACTGTCTTTTTCCCATTGGATATTCTTTTCTGCTTTGTTAAAGATTAGTTGACTATAGTTTTGGGTCCATTTCTGGGTTTTCTTTTCTTTTCTATTGATCTGTGTGTCTGTTTTTGTGCCAGTACCATACTGTCTCGATGTGACTATAGCTTTGTAATATAGCTTGAAGTCCAGAATTGTAATACCTTCAGCTTTGCTTTTTGTTTACAATATTGCTTTGACTATTCAGGGTCTTTTGTGGTCTATATAATTTTATGATTGTTTGTTCTAGCTCTGTTAAAAATGCTGATGGTATTTTGATAAATGTATAGATTGCTTTGGATAGTATAGACATTTTAACAGTATGTGTTATTCCATTCCATGAACATGGAATATTTTTTCATCTCTTTGTGTCATCTTCAATTTCATTCATAAGTGTTTTATAGTTTTCAGAGTACAGATCTTTTACCTCTGTGGTTGGGTTTATTTCTAGGTATCTTATGGTTTTGCTACAATTGTAAGTGGGTTCATTCATTGACTTCTCTTTCTGCTTCTTCATTATTGATGTATAGAAATGCAACAGATTTCTGTATGTTTATTTTGCATCCTGCAAATTTGTTCAATTTGTGTATCAGTTCTGGCAAATTTTGACAGAGTCTTTTGGGTTTTCTACAGAAAAAGGGAAATAATAAAGATCAGAGCAGAAATAAATTATATAGAAACAAACAAACAAAAATCCAGTAGAACAGATCAATGAAACTAGGAGTTGGTTCTTTAGAAGACTTAATGAAATTGATAAACCCTTAGCTAGACTTTGTAAAAAGAAAGAGAAAAGACTCAGATAAGTAAAATCATCAGGCATCTAGGTGGCTCAGATAGTTAAGCATCTGCCTTCAGCTTAGGTTATGATCTCCAGGTCCTAGAGCAGGCCCCACATCAGGCCCCAGCTCAGCAGGGAATCTGCTTCTTTCTCCCCTCTACCTCTCCCCCTGCTTGTGCTCTCTCTGTCTCTCTCTTTATCCTAAATAAATACATAAATATTTGAAAAAAATAAAGAGTAAATAAATAAAGCCATGAATGAAAGAGGAGAGATGACAACCAATGAAACAGAAATACAAACAATTATAAGAGAATATTATGAATAATTATATACCAACAAATTGGGCAATCTGGAAGAAATGGATAAATTCCTAGTAACATGTAAACTACAAAACTAAAACAGGAAAAAGTAAAAAATTTGAACAGACCCATAACCAGCAAAGAAATGGAATCAGAAATCAAAGATCTCCCAGCAAACAAAAGTCCAAGCTGGTTGTCTTCCCTGGAGAATTCTACCAAACATTTAAAGAAGAGTGAATACCTATTTTTTTCAAACTGTTCCAAAAAATGCAGTGGAAGGAAAAACTTACAGACTCATTGTATGAAGCCAGCATTACCTTGAATGCAAATTTTTAATTAAAAAATTAAGTGAGGAATGCCTGGGTGGCTCAGTCATTAAGCATCTGCCTTTGGCTCAGGTCATAGATCTCAGGGTCCTGGGATCACGTTCTGCATCAGGCTCCTGTTCAGTAGGGAGCCTGCCTCTCCCTATGCCCTCCTGCCTGCTTGTGTGCATTCTCTCTCTCTCTCTCTCTCAAATAAATAAGTAAAATCTTTGAAAAATTTAAAAAATTAAGTCAGTAAAGTCATTTTATTATGATAGAAACTTCTTGTTTCTCTTCTAACCAACTTGTTTAATACAGATCGTTCTCATTCAGTTTAAGCCTATAATTGAAGTTTTAAGGCCTTAGTCATGAAGATAGATATGATAATCCCTGTGGATTTAATATATTGATGATATATTATCTGCTTTGCTGCTAGATAGGTGTTTAATCTCAGTGATCATAAACTAAACATAATATCATGTTATTCACGTTATGTAAAAATGAGATAAAATGCACAATTGCATGATTCTTTTCACTGAATATTTTGTATTATTATTTTATATAGCATGTATTTTACATATGCATGAATATTTTCAAACTAAGGAAAGGTTATATAGAAATACGTGTTCCTTGAAGTTGAAAGTCTGCCAAGAGCAAATTAAAGAACATCTTCTGGTGAAAAATAAACCTGTTGTCAAGTCTAAATTGAAAATATGTTTGAATTTGAAGTCAATTACATGAAAAAATTGACAATCACTGTATAAAAAAATCTTTTTGTTTTCAGATTATTCTTTGATACATGAAATACCTAGCCTAATAAAGTGTTATATATTGTACATACCATTATCATAGAAAAATACCTGACTCAATAAAATAAGCTAAAATCTGGAGTCTTAGGAAGTGTGTCAGAATTCTCAGTTGTGGATAGGTTTAGGTTAAGGTTTGGCTCCTGGGATTTCAGACACTTCTGAGAGCTTTTCTTTTGATCTTAGGTGTCCTATGACCTTCATGGAATTCCATTTGTCAGATTTCATGATGCAGCAGAACTTAAGGCCAAATACTCTTAATAAGGATTCTTGCCTGTGAAGAAACTTACAGATGTGTAGAAAATATTCCCCAATGCTGTTAAATTCTTTCTGAGCCTTTAATAAACTAAATGAAACAAAACATATTTAGGATTCTTCCATTTAAAATGGTGAGATTTATAGGGAACATGATAAAGTTTAGCCATCCAAGCAGGAATTAGACTGAATATAAACGTGTTTATCAATCCAAGAAGACGAAATTTTACAATAGTTCCACATAGCAAACAAGTTACTCAGAAATACGGTACAAGATTAATATGCACAATGAATAAAATGTATACTAATGACTCTATATGAGGCTTAAACAATTTTCTGTAAAATAGATTTGGTTAATAGTGTAGAATTTTTAAAATAACATATATTTAACATTTATATATAACTCTACATATACTATATAACTACATATAGTATGTATAGTGTGCATAATATAGTAATTATATATAGATTAATTATATAGGTATATTTAGTATGGCTAAAAACCTACTTATAATTATATATAGTATGACACTGAGAAGAGAGGAATGAAATTTGATAAATGTAGGCTTGAATTCTCAGCTCTACTGCATACTAGTTGTGTGATCATATAAAATATTTATTCTCCACCTTGGAGTAATTTAATTGGATGATTTTGATAATCTAATAGTATATGCCCAGAAAAATTGGTACTGTTAGGTGCTGGCCCTTATACAATGTGTATATAATAGTTCTATTTTTCCCACTGACTTCCTTTCCATCTTGATTTTGCTACCTTGACTGTCAACTGTTTCTTTTATTAATAATATACATTGGGTTGCTGACAAAAAGCCATACATTCTTTGGATGAATCAATGATAGGATAAAATATGGCATCTGCTATTTTTTTTTTTTTAAGATTTATTTATTTTAGAGAGAGCAAGAGCATGAGCAGGGGGAGGGACAGAGGGAGAGGGAGAAAAGCAGACTCCTTGCTTCGTGGGAAGCCTGAGGCATTGCCTCAAGACCCCCAAGATCATGACCTGAGCTGAAATTGGGTTGGACACTTAAGGAACTGAGTCACCCAGGCGCCCCTTATTATATTCATTTTAATGGTTAAAAAGCATACATAAAGTAATTAGTTACACAAGAGAATTTCATAGTTAAAAAAAAGGATTATTTGCAGTACAGTCAGCATTATTTTAAATGCAAAATATCTTTTTGTCCTTGTAGATTTGCATTATGAAAAACACTATCTCATAATTATAAACTCTATCTAAATGAAAAAAGGTGAGGGAAATGCATCTTAAGTTAAGCTTGCCATTATTTTGCTGCTGTTTATGAATTTTTAGTTGTATTATTTTATGTATTATTATTTTTTACATTTGCGTGGGTAATGTGCTGATGGTGGCCTTGGAGAATATTTAGTAAGTATTTCTATAGGGTTTTAAGTAAATTAAAATTGCATCAGATTTTTGGAAGAGTGAAACTGGTAGAAATAACTAGCTGAAATAAGATTTCAGATAACGCACTTTTTTTTTTTTTTTAAAGATTTTATGTATTTATTTGTCAGAGAGAGGGGGTGGAGCACAAGCAGGGGGAAACAGCAGGCAGGGAAAGAAGCAGGCTCCCTTCTGAGCAAAGAGCCTGATGTTGGGCTTCATCCTAGGACCCTGACTCAATTCCAGGACCCTGAAATCATGATCTGTGCTGAAGGCAGATGATTAATCGGCTGAACCACCCAGGCACCCCACCTTTCTACCTTTTTAAAAAAGCAACAAAATTCACTCCCACTTAGCTTTAATTATGCAAAGATGTGTTTAGCATTATGGTCTTGAAGCATGTTAGACATTTGGCATTTCCTAGTATTTTTTTTCTATTGGAAAAATAAAATTTATCTCAGAAACGACTTTTAATACTGATAATATAGATATAGTAATTTCAGTATCAACCTCATAATATATCAATTTCAGCTATATCCTAGTCTTGAACAAATAGACAAAATTAATAGAAAAAAATGTCTTAGGGGTTAGTAAGCTTTACTGTTCTATAAGTCTGTTTGGTAAAAAGTTATTTCACAATCTTTATTGACCTAGCTTAAATATGAAGACTCATAATACATTGGTGGGAAAATAATGAAATTCTCTACAAATTGACTTTTTTCCATATGTCAGATTTAAAAACATCCAGGGGAATACTTAATGCTAAATGGTAAAATGCAGTATATACAATGTCTATTTTAGTTATGTAAATAAATAAATCACACATTTTTTACAGCAAGCATAGACTATGTACATATTCATCATTTTGCTTTTTTCCCCTAAAAACAATAAAACAGTCTTGAAGGTATTTCAATTTTCAACATTATATGATCTTCTTTTTGAAACTTAAAGTGGCATGTCATTTTCATATTGCTCAGGCAATGATAAAACCCATGATCTTTTTCCCTCTCTGTTCATGAAATATTTTCATATCCTCTTTAATGTGAACTATTTGTTTATTCCAAAAGAAATATTATTGAAGATTAGTTAAAATATCTCCTTGAGATTACTATTAATTGTAATTTCTATGTGCATAGTGTGGTATAGAGGTGTTCTAGCTTCTTTTAGGTGAGTTTCGATTTTATAAACAGCTGATTTATAATGCAAAGATACTAGTGATTGCTGGCACATTTCTATTTTTTCTGTCCTTTAATGTTGTATATAATTTTTTTTGTAGAACAAGTTTTAATTTTTATGAAGTCACACATTTATATGTATATGTAATTCCTTCTATGTATTAACAATAAAAATTTTAGAACTCTCCTCTTGAAGGCTGAAGAATCTTTGTGATCTTTACTTGTTGGTTTTCATTTTATGTTTAATTGTTTGATTACCAAAATCTAGTTGGCATATCATAGGATGCATAGACTCAACTTTCTTGTTTTGCAATAGCTTTTTAAAAACACCATTCCATATAATAAACATATAGCTTTTAAAAACACCATTCCATATAATAAACATCTTACCTTGCTCATATGTCTTTATCATATAGTAGACTTTTGAGCTAATCTTTTCCATTTCTTCATGTCAGACTATATTAATTAAGATACTGCATCAGGTTTCAAAGGCCAAAAAATTGATTTTTAAAATAGAGAAATTTATTGCTTACCCCCATTATAGGTCTTACATAAGCTGCTCAGAGCAGTTATGACATCTCCATAATACTGGACATCCAAGCTCCTTATTTTATTGCACTGCCATTCCAAGCAAACAGCTTCATACTGAAAGTCTAAGACAACTATTTCAAAGAAGAGCTGTCAAGCTTCCTGCCTTTGAAGTGTGTAACCCAGAACTGTACATTTCACTTCTGCTTAAAATTCATCGGCCAGAATCTAGTCACAGATACAGGTCTAGCCACCAAGAAGATGGGAAATATAAATTAAACTGAACAACTATGTAACTAAGTAAAATTCTTAGTGCTAAAGAAGAATTAGAAATTAATTTTTGGAAGGAAAAATAGTAATCTCTGCCACAGGCCCAGTTAACACTTGTGACTTTGTGTTTTGACATCTGGTAAGGAAAATCTTTGCTTAATTCTTTTTAATGCCATTTTGGCCATCCTGCCCTCCATTTCTTCTGCCAAAGAAATTTCAATATCAGTTCAAAATAAAATGACTGGATATTTTATAAGATTTTCACAAACATAACAAATTATTTTGGAAAGAATTTATATCTTTAAAACATCATGTATTCCCCCTTAGTAGGTATGACTTACTATTTATTAGAAACTTATCTGTAGTTCTTCGCAGCATTATTTTCTTTTAATATTAGTTTCTTCATCAAACCTTCTTATAATTTTTCTAGAAGTATTCCTGTATATTAGCTTTTTGTTACATGAGGAATAAAAGCGAATTGTCAAAATTTAGAACAGCTATAGATATTTCCAGAAAATGAATATTCATTTATCTTAAAATATCTCAGTTGCATTTCTTCACTATTTTATCCAAAAATAACAATGACTTTTCCCTATTTGGATCTAATTTTTTTCTCTGGTTTATGTCTCTTCTTTTTTTGACTGGCAACCATAACTAACATTATGTTAAGTATTTAAATAAGGGAAGAGGTATTTAGTTCTCATTTTTGATATTATAGAAATGCCTCTATTTTTTCAAATTCAGTTATGTAAGAAACATTTTGTTTGAGGTAAATGTCATCTGTACTATCTAAGGAATAAATCTGCTACTTCTAATTTTAATAGCTTTATCAGGAAATATATGTCCAATTTTATGTATTTCTTATGACTAACAATATAGCCAACTTTTAGTTTTTCCATTGATTTTATAATTACAATAGATTTCCTAATATATAATCATCTTTCCAATATGGGAGAAATGTTACTGAAAACATCTGACAGATCTTTTGCTATATGACCAAGTTGTACTTGTGAGAATTTTAAGATTTTCCAAATAACACTTTAAACTATTTTTGGTTTATGTCTTAAAGTTGAATTTTGTTTGATTTGTGCTTCACCACTGGAGCTTAATGCACATGTATGGATAATGTTATTTGGAGTCAGGGATACAAATCCCACACTTATCGGCTTAGCCAGCAGCCTACATCCTGAAAGTTGAAGTTTCCTCCCTATTTTCTTTCCTCCCTCCCTCCTTCCTGCCCTTTCCTCCTTTTCTCCTTTCTTAGTAAGCCTGCAAAATCAAATGTGTATTTTAAACTTACTGCACATCTTCATGTGGACTACCTGCATTTTAAGAGCTCAGTAGCCACTTGTGGTTAGTAGCAAATGCATTGTCTTGGGGTTTGACTCAATGGGATACTTATCAATGTAATAATTTACTTCTGAACCCATTCACATTGCTATATATATTCAATCTCATTTATACCTATGGACATGTTCCTTTAGAGGTTCAGAGTCTGGAGATAACCTCCGTGTGAACTCCCAGATCTATGAGCTTTATTGCTTAACCTATAGATCACCTGGAGTCTGGCAATCATTGTTGGTCTTGAAGAATATCTGTGGATTATTTCCGCATTCCACTAAGTATTTCAGAAATAATTCAGCCGTTGGGAAAGTGGATGTGAATTTCAATAACTTTCACTTAAAAGCAGTTAGTTTCACTGAAGCTGTTTATTTACTACCTGTTTATCACAACAATATCAAAGGCAGCATCTGAAAGGATCTTTCCTGGGACCTGCACCTCTGTAACAGAACACATCAGAACACATTGACTGTGGCAAGGTATAAATTCAATGTTAGCATTGTTCATTTGAACACATACAATTTACCTATATGACTATGCCCAAGGGACTCATAGTCTAGACATGTCCTTCATGTGAACTCACCACTAAGTACCCTCAAAGAGGTGGTGGGTTTTTTTTTTTTTTTCATTTTCTGTACACCTGAATAATTAGTGTAGCATGGGGATAATTCATTCTATAAAATGGTTTGCCAGAATTGTCAAGGAAATCTCTGGGTATGGTATTTGGTTAGGCTACATTTTCTTATCTCTCTCATTTTGGTTATTTGTGTAGTTCACTATCTCTTCTTGTTTCAGTTATGAAATGTTCATAAATATATTATTATAGAGAACATTTTATGATAGAATACAATTATGACAACTTATAAAAACATCATTGTCAAAGCTATTAATTTTATTCAGATTTTGAAATCTACTATAATAGACTTGGTATTTAATAACTTTTTTGGTTTCTAAATAGTCATTCCAATTTAATTTTTTAAGGATTGATTAATTGACTTAAAGATTTATTTAATTTATGGCAAGGGGAGACATAGGGAGAGGGGAGAGAGAAAATCTCCATCAGACTCACAGCCTAGCCTGGAGCTTGATGTAGGGCTTGATCTAGGACCCTGAGATCAAGAGGCTTAACTGACTGAGTCACCCAGCACCGCTATTTATTTATTTTAAAGAGAGAGAGCAGGGGTGGGGACAGGGGTAGAGGGAGAAGGAGAGAATCTCAAGCAGACTCCTCACTCAGCAAGTAGCTGGTGGGGGTGGGGGTGGAGAACTCAATGTCATGATCCTAAAATCATGACCTGACCAGAAATCAAGTCAGAGGCATAACTGACTGATCTACCCAGGCATCCCTTTTCATCAGAAAATCTAATATTATTTACTTATTTGTTTGTTTGTTTGTTTAAAGACAGCTTTTCTTTTTTTTAAAGATTTTATTTACTTACTTGACAGAGATCAAAGTAGGCAGAGAGTCAGGCAGAGAGAGAGAGAGGAGGAAGCATGCTCCCTGCTAAGCAGAGAGCCTGATGCGGGGTTCAATCCCAGGACCCGAGATCAGGGCCTGAGCCGAAACAGAGGCTTTAAACCATTGAGCCATCCAGGCTTCCTGTAAAATTTTATTTTAAGTTACTATAAATTGAAGTTAATTTGTAATGCTTCTGTTTTCAATCCACTTGTTAATTTTATGGAATAAAACCTTCCTTTGTGGCATAGCTTAGAACAACATATTATAATACTCTCTTACTGTCACAGATAGGATTTGTTTGCATAAATAAAACTTTAATATTTATCAATAATTTTGTATTTAGGTTTCATTGAATATTGGTTTTCAATTATCTGTGCCTTCTTTTAATTGTTTACTTAAAACTTGGTAGAATATTTTAAATATGTTGGGATAATATAACCAAACTGTGTGTTTTAAAAATTACTCTTTATGATTCTAAAATCTTTTTAAGTTTCATTGATAGAATTTTCTAAGGTAAAAACATTTTTTCCCTTCAGCTTTTACTTTTTATAAATTTTAAAATGCTCTTGATTTTAATTTAATGTTTTATCCTATTCTTTTTATTTTCAAGCATTTGCCTGCCATGTAATTTCCAATCTGTTTGGGGAGTTCTTTTTTCAATTCTTTTTTAAAGTTGTCTTCAGTTAATCAGATATTTGTCTTTTTATTAAATTTAATTGTCTTATAACAATATATAAACCATTTACAATATTTAAAACTAGTATATTTTGACTTTTGTTTATACATCTACTGTATTCCTTTATCAACTAATGTTTGTTATGTATTATTTAATATTTTACAGGCATTCGGTAGATATGTAAGTTTTTTATTCTGACCTCTGTCACTGTTCAGTGTCAAAAAATCAAAGGTGTCATCAGTTGAAGGAATGAAATAATGACTGTCACCTCAGTTTAATCTTAGTAGAAAATTATATATTTTCTTTCTAATTCCTTAGTCAACAATTCTAATTTTTTTAGTTTTGTTCCTCCTTTTTATGTATTCTAAATAATGGTCATTTAAAACTATTTCATAGTCTATTTATAGTGCCTTTAAAATATTTAAAAATATTTCATGATCTATTCATAGTGCCTTATGTTTTGTTTATTATTATTATTATTATTATTATTATACCCCCCCAATAGCTAGTCTCCATACTCAGCATGGAGTCCAAGGCAGGGTTCAAATTCATGACCCTGAGATCAAGACCTGGGATGAGATAGAAAATTGGATGACTAACCAATTGAGCCACCCAGGGGCTCCCATTTTGTTTTTTGCTTAATTATTTTTAAAGGCTCTTAGACCTTCCAGATCCATATTTGTTATTTTAAATGGATTTAGAGTCTATTGGTCTTTTTTTTTTTTAATATACATGTAAGTATGGCTAACATTCTTGCCTCAGTTTTCCATTAGTAAGTTAGAGTGTATTCTAGAAGGTAGGCAAATATGAGAATTTTAAATGCTTAAGGTGACTTTATCTAGTAAAAAATCTGTTAAAATAATCAGTTTTTCTCTCTATATTTAAGATACTTAATTTCTTGAAAATTTAAATCAGTCTACAGGCAATTTTCTTTTCTTTTCAGATTTATTGAGATGAAATTGACATATTGTGTAAATTTAAGGTGTTACAATGTGAAGATTTGATTTGTATATTTGAAAAATGTTTATCACAGTAAGGTCAGTTAACACACCCTTCCCCTCACATAATTACAATTTTATTGTTGTTATGGCAAAAACATAAAGCTCTACGCGCATAGTAACTTTCAAATATGTAAAATTTGTTAACTATATTGTTAACTATAGTCATCATGCTGTACATTAGATCTCTGGAATTTATTCATTTTAATAACTGGAAGTTTGTAGCCAATATCTGCTGATTTCCTTTACCCTCCAACCCTTGGAAAACACTATCCACCATTCAGTCATCATTATACCCTCTGTTTCTACTTATTCAATGTTTTGGGAAGATTCCACATACAAGTAATACCACACATTATTTGTCTTTCTTTGTGTTTTTTTTAATTTTTTGTTTTATCTTAATTCAATTAATTAACATATATAATGTATCATTAGTTTCAGAGATAGAGCTCAGTTATTCATCAGTTGCATGTAACACCCAGTGCTCATTATATCACATGCCCTCCCTAATGCCCATGACCCAGTTTATTTGTGTTGTTTACTTCACTTAGCATTACGCCTCCTAGGTCCATTCATGTTATATCAAATGGCAGAATCTTCTTTTTTTATGGACAAATTGTATTGAATAATATACACACTACATTTCCATTATCTATTCAACAACCCAAGGATGCCTAGGATATTTTTCTTGTCTTGGTTATTATGAATAATGCTGCAGTGAACATAGGAGTGCAGATATCTCTTTGAGACAGTGACTTCATCTTTTTTGGATATATGCCCAGCAGTGGGATGACTGGATCATATGACAGTTCTATTTTAAATTTGATGAGACACTTTCACTGTTTTCCATTATTTACATTATTCCCACCAACAGTGCAGAAAGATCGCTTGTTCTCCACATTCTTGCCAACTTTTGTTGTCACTTGTCTTTTTGGTAAAAGCCATCGTAATGGGTGTGAGTGGTATCTCAGTGTGGTTTTGATTTGCATTCCCTGATGAATAGTGGTGTTGAGTACATTTTTTATGTACTTGTTGGCTATTTGTATGTCTTTTTTTGGAAAAATTTCTAAGTCTTCTACCTATTTTTTAATCAGATTTTTTTTCCTTGCTATGGAATAGTGTGCAATTCTTATATATAATTCATGAACCTTTCATCAGATGTGTGATTTTTCTCCCACTCAGTACATTGACCTTTCATTTTGTTTATTGTTTCTTTTGCTGTGCAGAACTTCTTTGTGTAATGAAGCTCAGCTTGTTTATTTTTATTGTTATTGTTTGTGATCTTGGTATCATAAAAAAAAAATCATTACCAAAATCAATGTCAGGGAGTTTTCTCCATAAGTTTTCTTCTAAGAGTTTTGTGGTTTCATGTCTTATGTTTAAGTCTTCAATCTATTTTAATTTTATTTTGGGGGGTGGTATATGGTATGGGTTCAATTTCAATTTCTTTTTTCCTTTATTTTCTTCTTTCTTTCTTTCTTTCTTTCTCTCTTCTTCCTCCTCCTCCTCCTCCTCTTCTTCCTCTTCTTTTTTTTTCCATGTAAATATCCAGTTTTTTTGTTACACCGTTAACTGAAAAGACTATCTTTTTCCCAGTGAGTTGCCTTGGTTCCTTTGTCAATATTAGTGGGCCATCTAGGCATGAGTTTATTTCTGTGCTTTCAGTTCTGTTCCATTGGTCTATATGCCTACCTTCCCCCCACCCCGCTAGTACCATACTGATTTTATTACTGTAGCTTTGTAATACAGTTTGAAATCAAGAAACATGATGTCTTGAGCTTTGTTTTTTCTCAAAATTCCTTGGGCTATTTTATAGGTTCTTTTATTATTCCATATGAATTTTAGAATGTTTTCTATTTCTGTGAAAAATGCCACTGGAGATGCTGACCTCTAGGAAACAAACTGAAGGTTGCTGGAGGGGAGCGAGGTGAGGAGGATGGGATAATTAGGTGGTGGGCTTTAAGGAGGGCGCTTGGTGTAATGAGTACTAACTGTTCTATGCAACAGATGAATCACTAAAATCTACCTCTGAAACTAATAAAAAAAAATAAAAAAGAAAGAAAGAAAATTGTCATTGGAATTTTGAAAAACATTGCACTGAATGTGTAGATGGCTTTGGATAGTATGGACATTCAAATAATATTAACTCCTCCAGTCCATGAACACTGGATATCTGTTTATTTATTGATCTCTTCTTCAATTCTTTTTTTCATCAATGTCTTATAGTCTTCAGTGTATTGCTATTTAACTTCCTTGGTTAAATTGATTCCTAATATTTCACTGTTTCTGAACCTATTGTAGATGGGATAATTTCTTCATTTCTTTTTCAGATAGTTCATTGTTAATGTATAGAAATGTAACTATGTTTTTTTAGCACTGATTTGTATTCTGAGCTTTATTGATATGTTTTATTAATTTTAAGTTTTTTGAGAGTATCTAGAATTTCCTATGTCAAAGATTTGATCATCAGCAAACAGAGGCATTTTTACTTCCTCCTAATTTGGATGACTTCTTCTTTTTTTATTTTTCTTGCCAATTGTTTTGCCTAGGACTGTCAGTACTATGTTGAATAGGAGAGTGTTGCCACTCTTGTCTTGTTCCTGATCTTAGAGAGATAACTTTCAGTTGTTTACCATTTAATAAGATGTTAGCTGTGGGTTTGTCATATAAATCCTTTATTATGTTGGAATATATTCCAATTTGTTGGAAGTTTTCAAACCCAAAAAGATGTTGAATATTGTCAAATACTTTTCTCTACATCTACTGAGACTATCATGTGATTTTTGTCTTTCTTTCCATTAATTGATATATCATGTTTTTATTGATTTGTGTATATTGAACTATTCTTACATTCTGGTTATATATCCCACTAGATCATAACGTATTATACTTTCAGTGTTCAGTTGAATTCACTTTGCTAGGTTTTTTTATTTGTTTTTTAGGGTTTTTTTGTGGGTTCTTTGTTTGTTTTGAGAATTTTTCCATCTGTATTCATTGGGGACATTGGCTTGTAGTTTTATAATCTTTTTGTAGTTATCTGACTTTGGTAGCAGAGTAATATGGGCCTCATAAAAGGAGTTTAAGAATATTCCCTCCTCTTTAGATTTGGGTAAATTTTGAGAAGTATTGATGGTAAATCTTCTTTAAATATGTGGTAGAATTCATCCATAAAGTCATCTGGTCCTGAGTTTTTCTTTGTTGGACATTTTTGTTACTGATTCAGTCTTCTTATACATTTTCATCTGTTAAGATATATAATCCAGTTCTGTAGATTGAATATTTCCATTATCCAATTCCTCTAAATTGTTCAATTTTTTGGCATATAATTGTTCATAGTATTTGTTTATGATCCTTTGTGTTTCTGTGGTATGAGTTGTAAAGTCTCCCCTTCCTTTGTAATTTTATTATTTGGGACTTCTCTTTTTTTCTTGGTAAGTCTAGCTATAGGTTTTTCATTTTTTTTCTTTTCACAAAGATTTATTGATCTTTCTATTGTTTTCTAAACTCTGTTTTGTTTGTTTGTGCTCTGATCTGTGTTATTTCCACTCAGCTAAATTCTGGATATTTTTTTCTCCTTATTCCTGGAAATGTAAAATTAGGATGTTCATATGAGAGCCTTCTTTTTTCTTAATGAAGGCTTTTATCATGCTAAACTTTTCTCTCACAACTACTTTGGCTGCATCCCATAAGTTTCAGTATGTTGTGTTTCCAACTTAGTTTATTTTAAGGTATATTTTGGTTTTTCTTTTGATTTCTTTGATCTATTGATTTTTCAAGAATGTGTTTAATGTTTATATATTTAGAATTTTCCAGCTTCCTCTTACTAATGATTTCTGGTTTCATATTGTTATATTCAGAATAGACATTCAGTATGATGTCAATCTTTTTAATTTGAAAAGACTTTTTAAATTTAATGTATAATTTTAAATATCTTTTTACATACATTTATTATCTACCTCTTTGTATCTTCATATTTAAAATATGAGTCTTGGGGTGCTTATGTGGCTCAGTCAGTTAAGCGGCTGCCTTTAATTCAGGTCATGAATTCATGATGCTGCGATCCCTGCTCAACGAGGATTCTGCCTCTTTCTCTCCCTCTGTCCTTGTCCCCTGGTCATGCTCTCTCTCAAATAAGTAAATAAAATCTTTTAAAAAAATGTGTCTTATTGGCAACATTTTTGTCTCTTCCTTTTTTATGCATTCTTTTGGTCTCTGACTTTTCATTGTCTTATTTAAACCTTTAGACCGTTTCCATTTAATGTAAATATTAATAAGATTAGATTGGAACTCTTCTTAATATTTTATATGAGTTCTTTTCCTTGTGTATTTTGTTTGTTGGTTAGTTTCTCAGTTTTTCCCTTTCATATATTTTTTGGATGATTATATTTTTTAAGGATATTGTATTTTTTAACTTGTATTTTATTTTGCACTTTTAGCTCTAATGTGGTGTATTTGGTGGTTGCTCTACAGATTGCAATGTACATTAATGATATTTGATTCTACTTATAATTAATATCATAATATTTCATATAAAAAACCGAGAATTTAGAAATTTTATGGTCCTGCCTCCCAACATCCTTTACACATAGTTGGCATACAAATTTTATTTATGTACATTTTTTCCCCACTAGTCATAGTTTAAAGTGTGTTTTTAAACAGTCATATAGATTTTTAAAATATAAGAGGAATATTGGCTTTTGTATTTACTCAGGTATTTACTATTTCTATTCCTTTCTAACTGTTTGAGTCTCACTCTGTTATTTGTCTTCCTTTGAATAATTTGCCTTATCACACCTAATATTGTGGTTCCGGTAGTGAAAATTTTTCATGAATTTTCTTTATGTGAATTTTTTTTCATCTTTATGACTTTAAGAATTTTTTCTGGAAGTGAATTGTGCTTCACAGGTTTTTTTTTTTTTTCTTTCAGCATTTGAAATTTGTAATTCTGCTGTCTTCTAGTTTCTGTTACTCCTGATGAAAAATATATGATCAAATTATTTCCTTCTAACTATAGAACAGTTCTTTAGGTCTTATTGAGATATTTTCTTCATTTTTTTTTAGTAATTTGTCTCTTCTTTGTTTATTCTTGTAATATATTATGCACTTACCCCATATAAGGTTTGTTGAACTTTTTGAATCTTAAATTTCATGTCTGTCACCATATTTGGGAAGTTTAGAACCATTATTTCTTCCCATATTTTCTGGTCACATTTTCTCTCCTCTCTTTCTAGGGCTTAAATAACCTATGACTTTGACCTTTTGATACTGGTCCCATAGGTCCCCAGATTCAATTCATATTCTTTATCATATCTGTTATTTATTTTTCTTAAATTTGGATAATTTTTATTAATCTGTCTTCAAGTTCACTTACTCTTTATTCTGACATCACCGGTCCTTTGGTTAGTTATATGATTACTTTTAAAATTTCATGTATTTTTCTTTCTTTTTTTTTTTTAAAGATTGTATTTATTTATTTGACAGACAGAGATCACAAGTAGGCAGAGAGGCAGGCAGAGAGAGAGGGGGGGAAGGAAGCAGGCTTCCTGCTGAGCAGAGAGCCCAATGTGGGGCTCAATTCCAGGACCCTGGGATCCTGGGCCGAAGGCAGAGGCTTAACCGAAGGCAGAGGCTTAACCCACTGAGCCACCTAGGCGCCCCATAATTTCATGTACTTTTATTTCTAATATTCAATTGTTTTGTATATTGTGCATATGTATACAAATACAGATATATACATATTTGTGATGTATGCATATACAGTATATTCTATTTTTCTCCTGATATTGTTCTATCTTTTCATTTTGTAATAGTTTATCTTTCTTTAACAAATTAGATATAATTATAATGGTTGCTATAATGTCTAGATCTGATAATCCATTATTCTATCATTCAAGTTGTCTCAAGATTGAACTCTGTTGCTATCTTTTCCCTTCAGAAGTGTTCAGAAGTGTTTGCATTTTCCTAGTTCTTCATAACTCAGGTAATTTTATTTTTTTTTTCAGGTAATTTTGGTTTACACTGGACAGTGTCATGGGACTTGGAATTCTGCTATAGTACTCCAAATAATATTGATATTTATGTTTTCCTTAATGCTTAACTTCATTATATTCAAACTTCATAGTGCATAATATCTGTAGTGTGCTGTGGTTTTAATCTTCTCCACATATAGGTGGTTCAAAGTTACTAGAAACTTGAGCAAAGGTTAGGCTCAGAATTTATCATTTACCATTTTGACATTCTCCTTTCCAATATACTTTTAATCTCAAGTAGCTCTGGTTGTTTCCAACTCCTTCCCTTGTTTCTCTGGGCAGTAAGATGGTGGGCTTTCTATCAGAGATTTAGCTGTTCTCTTCTGTAGTTGCTATGGCTTTGTATTCTTCAAAGAAAGGCCAAAAATAAAAAATAAAATAAGAAACTTATTTCACGACAGTAGCTTGCTTCAATTTTTGAATCCACTCCAGACTGTTTTTGTTCACTTTTTAGAACTCTTTGGTAGTAGCAATTTTTGTACCTAGTCTCAAGTGAACAGTTGTTGTCTCTTAAAATGACAGTTTGTAAGTAGCTTATTCTTTGCATCAACTACAGAACATCCTGATTTGGAAAATTTTCATAGAACACTATGGCCACGAGGTGGGTTCTGGACTAGGCAAAAGAATACCAAAGGCATAAGGTTTTAACTCAGGAGAACAGCAAGTAAAATGTTTATGACTAAAACACAGTTGAGCCCTGAACAATGCAGGAATTAGGGTTCTGAACTCCCATGCAGTTGAAAATCCATGTATAACTTTTTATTCCACAAAACCTTAACTACTGGGGCACCTGAGTGGCTCAGTCTATTAAGGATCTGTCTTCAAGTCATTATCTCAGGGTCCGGGAGTCAAACCTGCGTCAGGCTCCCTACTCAGCTGGAAGCCTGGTTCTGCTTCTCCCACTCACCCTGCATATGTTCCCTCTCTCGCTGTGTTTCTCTCTGTCAGATAAATAAAGTCTTCAAAAACAAAAACAAACAAACAAAAAGCCCCAACCAACCAACCAACAAAATAAATCCTAAACTACTATTAGCTTACTGTTGACTGGAGGTCTTACCAATAACATAGTCAGTTAACCCATATTATGTATGCTATATGAATTATGTACTGTATTATTACAATAAAGTAAGTTAGAAGCATGCCTGGGTAGCTCAGTCTGTTAAGCATCTGCCCTCAGCTCAAGTCAGGATCCTAGAGTTCTGGGATTGAGCCCTGTCTCAGACTCCCTGCTCAGTGGGGAGCCTGCTTCTCCTCCTTCTGCCCCTCCTCCCTGCTCATGTTCTCTCTCTCTCAAATAAATAAATAAAATCTTTAAAAAATACAAATATAAAATTACAGTAAGTTAGGGAAAGAAAATGTTTTTAAGAAAATCATAAGGAAGAGAAAATACATTTACAATACCGTATTATTAAAAAATCCATATGTAAGTGGACCCATGAAGTTCAAACTTGTGTTGTTCAGAGTCAGTTGTATTATTATTATTGTTATTGTTATTATTGTTATTATTTTATCCTAGGCTACTATGCCCATCCCATAAGATCGTATATCATAGAATTCCTATATTGTTTGTTTCCTTAACAGGTTATGATTCCAGTAGGATTATTATTCCTATCATCTTAAGATATTATCAAATCATTTTAAATCATATGATATTATTGGGAAACAGCTATAAAACAGGTTATGGGTTATTTTATTGCTGGGTAAAAAATACAAGTATTGAAAAATTTTCCTAAGTACTGTGTAATGATTGGAACTATATTCAAGAAAGATTTAACAGTAATAATGTGTAGGACTAGGACTCATTGGTTTTATAATAGGCAAAATTCCATAAGTATAGACAGAGCTAACACTATAGTACTAAGGAGAAAGGAGTACCACAACATAAGGAAATAGGAATAAAGTGACAAATAAGACTGAATATCGCATAGTAGATATGGGACGAGTATATCTGTTCAGTGGTATTATTTTTGTTTATGATGCTAATACAAATGTTAATCAACAATCACATGTAGAGTCTTTATAAAATAGCATAAGACTAAAATCAAGAAAATAAAAGGAAATATTAGTAATGATTTTCGTATTATATGTTGGGTGAAAACAAATAATGATGATATTAACTTAAAAATAGGAAACACAATATAGAACTAACTTATATTAAAAGCTTTATATATTTGCCCTTTGCTAAGAGCACACACTGTTTAAGGTAGCCATTCCAAATGGCTTGAAGTCATTTAAAAATTTCATGCCCATTTATGCTCTCCTCCTTTTGAGGTATACCTCTTTATGAGGCTGACATGATAACAGACCAAGCTTTTTAGTTTTTGAAAAATAATGTAAATAAAATTATAACAGAACATTTCATTAGAATATTAATCAAGACTAACTTGCCTCCATTATTTGCATAGGTCTTTAATAATAATTATATCATGTCTCATTATTCACATTGATTAAAATATAATCAGATGATTTTTAAAAACCTTAATTAAAATAGTCTTGTAATATTTCCAATGGAAAAATAAAGAATTGTCCAAAAGTAAAAAAACAGAGCAAGATATTTAAAAATAAATGGATCCTACCATAGCTCTATTTTTAGCTTTTTGAGGAGACTCCATACTGTTTTCCATAGTGGCAAAATAAGTCAGAGAAAGTCAAATACATAATGATTTTACTCATATGTGGAATTTAAGAAACATAACAAATAGACATAAAGGGAAGAAGAGAGAGAGAGAGAGGGGGGGGGGCAAACCATAAAAAAGACTCCTAACTCTAGAAAACAAACTGAGGGTTTCTGGGTGTAGGGAAGGGGTGGGGCCCAAATGGGTTAAATGGATGATGGGTATTAAGGAAGGCACTTGTTGGGATGACCACTAGATGTCATGTGTAAGTGTTGGATCACTAAATTTTACTCTTGGAACTAATATTACATTCTATGTTAACTTATTATAATTTAAATAAAATTTGAAACTACCAAAAAAAAAAAAAAAGTCTTCCAACCCCACTGGCATTGCCCAGTGCAAATATCATATGGGATCACATAATTTCAAATAAAAACGGGTAAGGGATATAAATTCTAAACTCATATGTTTGCATCCCAGTATCACAAGTAAAATTTGATCATTAAAAGTAAGTATGTCAGGGGCGCCTGGGTGGCTCAGTGGGTTAAAGCCTCTGCCTTTGGCTCAGGTCATGATCCCAGGATCCTGGGATGGAGCCCCACGTCGGGCTCTCTGCTCCGAGGGGAGCCTGCTTCCTCCTCTCTCTCTCTGCCTGCCTCTCTCCCTACTTGTGATTTCTCTCTCTCTGTGTCAAAATAAATAAAATCTTAAAAAAAAAAGAAGTATGTCAAATACAAGAGTTTCAAGCCATGATTTTTTGCTGCTATAACATTTAAATACATAAGGACTGAGATATTTATAGAAAGTTGTTTTTATTTCTGAACTCAAGAAATCTATTCTCTCTCCCATGTGAACAACAAAGAACACTTTCTCCTTCATATTTGAATGTTATTTTTTTAAGAATAGCCGTGATATTGAGATACCATAGTTAACTATTCATGTAGAATATTCTTTTAAATATAACTATATAAAAATATGGCAAAATTGTATATTTCAATACAAAATGCTTTCTTATTTTCTGACTTCTATTATCAGAGATAAAATAGGAACATCAAAGCCTACATGCACTCTTGATTACATAATTATTTTTATAACTAGGATACAAACACAGTTATTTATTCTGTCATCTTTGAGGCTCCATCAGTGAAATAGGCTTTGCAATCTTCCTTTCAAAGATACTTCAGCAAGGAACACCTATAACAGGCTTAAGATATTTTCCCAGTATTACATATGACTTTAATCTTAATGTTTTTGAGGTTGTGACTTAATATAATTGAACATATATAAACTACATTGATGTCTTGAGTAGAGTCAATCTGAATTTAAATTTGGACAGAATTTAGAGCACTGAGAGAATTTTAAATGGAACTGTCGATTCACTATATTAGTCAATATGTTACTCTATAAATGAAGGTAATATAGACAACCTGTCTTTAAACTGCCTTTGCCCAAGATATCAAACTTATTCTTGTCCTTTGTGTTTTCAAAAAACTCATCAGAGACTTTAGCATAATGCTGCTCTAGGATATACCACTTTGGACAGTGTTATAAATTACTTTTTTTTTTTTTTTTTGGACAGACAGAGATCACAAATAGGCAGGGAGGCAGGCAGAGAGAGGGGAGGAAGCAGGCCTCTGGCTGAGCAGAGAGCCGGATGAGGGGCTCGATCCCATCACCTGGGATCATGACCTGAGCGGAAGGCAGAGGCTTTAACCCACTGAGCCACCCAGGCGCCCCTATAAATTACTTTCAAAATTAACGTGGGAAAGATGCCTGGGTGGTGCCATCTGGTTAAGTGACTGACTCTTGGTTTGGCTCAGGTCTTGCTCTCAGGATTGTAAAATTTAGCCTCGCATTGGGCTCTCTGCGGAGAGCAGAGTCTACTTGAGTTTCTCTCTCCCGTTGCTCTCATTCTGTCTCTCTTTCTAAAATAAATAAATGATTCCTTAAAAAAAATAACACTGGGGTCAAAATATACTTCTTCTACTACTATTATTTTTCCCCCCACTTCATATTTCTTCATATTTCTTTCAATTAGCAATGAGCCAGTTTTTGGCTCATGCCATGGTCAGAATAGTATTTATTTTTTCTATACGTCTATTTGAATTCCTTCTTTATTAAATATAAATTTAAAAAATCTCAAATAGAGGTAAGTTGCTTTTAAAACTTAAAGCTATTTATGTTTATATTTATATTTACATACCTGTTATATATTTATATTTATATTTATATTTACATACATATAATATTTTAATGATTTGCCCAAAGTTAACATCATACAGTGAAAACAAGAAAGCTTTCCCTTTAAAATCCAGAACAGGACAAGAGTACACCTTATTACCATTTTTATTCAACTTAGCATTAGAAGTTGTAGCCAGAGCAATTAGCCAAGAAAAAGAAGTAAGGGCATTTAAATTATAAAGGAACATGTAAATTGCCTCTGTTTGTAGATGAAATGATCTCATATACAGAAATCTTAAACATTCCACCAAAGAACTTTGGGAAATAACAAATGAGTTTGGTAACATTGTATAAAATCAATATATACAATGATCAGTCCGATTTCTTTACCTTAACAATGAATTATCTGAAAAAATATTTTTTTAAATCTCATTTGCAACAGAATCAAAATAATAAAATACTTAGGAATAAGTTTAACCAAGGAAGTGAAATATTTATACACTGAAAACTTCCATTGAAGAAGACACAAATAAATGGACAGATAACCTATATCTGTGGCTTAAAAGGGAATTAGTATTTCTTTTTTTTTTTTTTTTAATTTATTTTTTATTTTCAGCATAACAGTATTCATTATTTCTCACCACACCCAGTGCTCCATGCAATTCGTGCCCTTTATAATACCCACCACCTAGTGGGGGGTGGGAGGTTGGGGAATTAGTATTTCTAAATGTTTGTACGACCCAAAGCCATCTGTAATGAATACAATGTGTATATGTGGACATTTTCAGTTTTATTTACAATAATTAGGTGAGTTCTGTGTGCACATGACATCTTATGTATGGTAGCTAATAATTATAGTTGTAATGATTATTCGTCTATGTATATCTATGTGCCTTCAATCTTAATACCCAAAACGTATTTCCTTAAATTTATAATGATATTTTAAAACTTACTCTAATGGGGAGCCTGGGTGGTTCAGTGGGCTAAAGCCTCTGCCTTCAGCTCAGGTCATGATCCCAGGGTCCTGGGATCCAACCTAGCATCAGGCTCTCTGCTCAGCAGGGAGCCTGCTTCCTCCTCTCTCTGCCTGCCTCTCTGCCTACTTGTGATCTCTGTCTGTCAAATAAATAAATAAAATTAAAAAAAAAAAACCTACTCTCTAACCTTGTTTTGAGGAATGCAAAGCCAAGATGTTAATTTACCCACTTCAGTAATAAATGCAAACATACCACTTAAAATAAAAATATTGCATTTCAAACACCTCAAGCCCCTTCTTTATTAGCCATTCAGGTTTACGTTTGGACAAGACTGCAAAAAATATGTATTTCACAAATTCTCAAACCTTTTAAGCTCATAGTGTCTCAGTAGCTTTTTCACAGTCCTCCCTGGCCAAAGGAAATGTCTAAGAATTTCCTTTTTAAGGTATTTATGTCCAAAAGACAAAATAATATTAATTTGTGTGCTATGCAAAAGACATGTCTGTTTTTCCCCTAAAATTTAAATATAACATGGTATCACTGTTAGTTTTTTGAAGTGCCACAGAGCTTCTCAGGATGCTGCTAATGAGGCATAAATCCAGCCTCTTTTATGTTTTTTGGTTTTCTTTTTTTTAATAAATTAGAATACCAAATACACGGAAGTCTCTTTTATGGGCAAATAAAATGCCAAATTTAGTAGAAATTAAGTGAATACTCAATTTTGTTAGATAGGAATGTATAGAATATAGTTTTAATGATGCGCAATGCCAGTGAAATTTTTATTAAATCAATCCGTACAATCATTTTGACTAGTTCATGTTTAGCTCTTAAAAATCAATGTGTCACTAAATAGAGTATGCTCTGTATTTTAAATATTTATATTTAAAATATCATTCAAATTAAGTTATTTATTTATTTATTTATTTGACAGAGAGAGAGATCACAAGTGGGCAGAGAGGCAGGCAGAGAGAGAGGGGGAAGCAGGCTCCCTGCTGAGCAGAGAGCCCAATTCGGGGCTCCATCCCAGGACCTGAGATGATGACCTGAGCTGAAGGCAGAGGCTTTAACCCACTGAGCCACCCAGGTGCCCCTCAAATTAAGTTTTGACTCAGTATTTTATAGCAATATATTCGTATAGTATTGGTACATGCATTAGGTTGCATTCATTATTTATGCAGTCCATGTTCTTTATTTTGCCAAGGACACATTACTGTTTGCTGACACATTCCCAGTAATCCATTTATAAATATTGTTGAGTTCTTTTACGTTACAGTTTATGTGCTTTGAACTGACCTTATTTAACTCTTCTTTAAACAACTAGAACTGTTTCTTTAAAACTATCTGCCTTAGAGCAGCAGTTCTAGAATGTTGTTTCTTTTTCATTTATCTGCATTCTGCATTTGTTTTGTTTTCTCTGTAGTAAGAACTTCTAAACTGACTAAAGCATCCTATTAATAGCCTCCTGCCCATTTTTTATTTAATTTAGCTTTACTGCTTGATGTACTCCCATCTGCTTTGGAACCTTCCTGGGTGAAACTGTTTGACTTCTGTTCAGCTTTCCTGGGTGAAACCATTTGATTGCTTTCCACTACTTCTTATTTCACCAATCTCTTTCCTGCAACAATAAAATTTAGCTTACACAAAAGAACAGAGTGAATGAGACAGCATAGTGTCCTAAAGATATGAATGGAATAGAAGTTCTCATAACTTGTTAGTTTTTCTAGATTTTCCCAAAACTATTTATATTAATCTGGGACTAAATCTCTCTACATTACTGTTCTAACTGTAGCCTGAACTGATTGGATATTTGACTTATAACATCTTTATTAGCTCTAACAATGTCTGATTGGATGGTTTAAGATTTCATGAAGACTTTGGACAAGGCCCAGAAGGAAACTGAACTGACTGGTACACATATATCAATGCTACCAACAAGAAAGATCCCATGAAGTTTGCTGGCTCATAAGTATATAATGTGTGTGGTAAATTACTGTGTTCTTATGATTTCTCTGTATGGTATTACATATAAAACTTCCCTATGGAGTGGTTAAAATATACCTTAATGTTATTTACTACCAAAAATATGCTTAGAGATGTCTAATTACTATCACTTAAGTTATTTTCTTTTTTTTTTTTTTAAGATTTATTTATTTGATAGAGAGAGAGAAATCACAAGTAGGCAGAGAGGCAGGCAGAGAGAGAGAGGGGAGGAAGCAGGCTCCCTGTGGAGCAGAGAGCCCGATGTGGGGCTCGATCCCAGGACCCCGGGATCATGACCCCAGCCGAAGGCAGAGGCTTTAACCCACTGAGCCACCCAGGTGCCGCCTTAAGTTATTTTCTTAACCTATTATTTCCATGCCATTTGTCCCACTTGCTTATTTATCTGTTTCGAAAGAATGGACTTTGTTGCACTCATCTTCCCATGTGGGTAGCTCCAGCAATAATACCATATATTTTTTTAAAATGCATGCAATGAAGATATTGCAAGTTCCTAACAATGGAGACTCAAGCCGTTTATTCCTATTCTCCATAGTTAGGAGCATGCAATATCTTCATTGCATGATGGGATGGAATCCTGCGTCTTGGCTATGTGTTGCACTGCTTTCATACCCACTTCTACGACAGAGATATTAAGTGCATTTTAGACATAATTTTTTTTTTTTTAAAGGCAGACTGTCACGTGCAGTGCCTCATTTGGATGTGTCTGGAGTCTTGGAAGCTTGACTACCCTACGTTCTCCTACAAATGGACATTGAGAGCTTGTTTGGAGGTTCTAGCAGGGGAGCGCAGCTACTCGTATACCCTTGACCGAAGAACGGTCCTCTCCTCTATCAGGGAAGGTCAACCTCTTCTACCGAGCGCGCAGCTTCAGGAGGGACGCACATGGAGTGGTGAGGGAGGAAGAGGACACCCGCCTAGCCAGCCAGATCAGCCGAATCAACCCTGGCGGTCAATGGGGTGACAGATGTCGCAGCCAGATCGCCCTCACATCCTAGACATAATTTTTTAAATGTAAAATTCTTTATAGAACTTTTGCTCACCAAAAGGACAAAGTGTAATAGCACCACTTATTTAACTAATATGGACATATATTAAAGTAATTTGATTGAAAGTACTTCATCTCATATGAACCCTGACAGTCAATAGTATTAATAAAAATTTGATTTAGCATCCATATTTGTCATGGTAAAGATGTGGATTATGGAACGTTATTTCTCCAGTATTTTTTTCTCTTCTCTGATTAGGGCTAGATACAGTCAATACATACAAAGTTACATCTCTGATATTTGTAAATTCCACATTTTATTTTGTTAGCATTTCTTTCCTTTTACCAAGTTTCTGCTGCATTTAAGCAATAATCTTTCAACTCTAGGATAAAAATCATAATATCATTCAATTCTGAAAAGTTCACTTTCACATCTTTACAATGTGCTTTAGGCATGAAACACACAATTAGCTTTTTCTTTCTCCATTCTTCAAGATTCTGCCTTTAGAATGTCAAAGAATTCCTGTTCAAAATCTCACATTGACATATGTGTTATATTAAAACTACTCCTTTTGTCATTTTATTAACTAAAGCACTGGTACATGCACATGTAAGTTGGGTATGTGTCTGTGTGTACATGAATCCATAATATGTAAATATGAAGTATATGAATTATTTTCATCTACTGTTGGAAAAACTAGGATATGCTAAAAATTCAGATAAATTTAACCAGAAAATGTCTTAAATATAATTTCTCTATTTCATTCTCTACCTCTTTCTCTCGGACTTGACTCTGTTATGTAAGAAACCGGACTACTCTTTATAGTTAAGAGAGAAGAAGAAAGATAATACTTTGGGCCAGCCTATCTGTTAATAGGGTCTTAGCGCCCCACTGAGGTCCAAGTGGTGTGGCCTGGAGCACAGAAGGAAAGGAATTAAGGGAGATACATGATATGCAAAGATTATATGCCAAAGTGGAAACAAAGGAAATTTCAGGAGGCATTAATAGTAATTTTTTAAATATTTATTTTTAACTCCCTTAAGACTAAAGGGCTCACTATTTCGTATCTTGCATTGAATACAATAATGGGAAAGGAACACCTGTTTTTGTAGAAAAGGAAAATGAAGTCAGAGCGCATATGTAACTTGCCGAAACAACTAATTAGTAGAGACAAAATTCAAACTCAGGTTCTATTTGTTGACAGCTCCATATGTAATTAGTAACTAATAATAGAAATAACAATAATACTTCCAAATATTTATTAAATGCTCACTATATGAGCATTAGACATAATTTTTACATAAAACTGTGTAGCAATTAAATTATGGATTTTCTAATTAAACAAAAAATCATTGATATTTTTAATGGAATTCCAAGACATTCTCTTTCCTCACATAAGCTGGTTTAATCTATTTTAACTTTTCAAGTCATTCATCAAGACATATACTTCTGTTTAAAGTTATAATTTTCTATGAGAAAAACAACAAGTAAATCATAAATTTGTGTGAAATTAAAACATATCCATTTTTATTTTCACTTATTATTTTCCTTCTGTTTAAATGTAGTGAACATCTATTGTTTGAAAATTTTTTTTCCACACTTCTCATTTTCTTTCTCCTCCTAATGCCTGTATTTTGGTCTTTTTGTTGTTGTTGTTTTTCATTAACACTCATGCAGAAAGGGGACTGAGGGCATGAAAGAAATGTATATATTCATATCAGCCACGTGTGTGTTTGTTCTCAGGCTTGGTGTGCGGTGGACTATCGGTGTGACCTCGGGCAGTGCACTGCCATATCGGTACTCTTGGGTAAAGCTTTAATTTTGAACTTCCTGAACACAGGTTAACGCGGGACGTTTCCTTCTGGTTATTCTGTGCGTCCATAGAAAGGGCATTTTGATTTCCTCAAAGCACTAAATTTCAACAATTTTTCAAAATTTATGAAGTAAAATTTTGAACTGTTGACTAGGTAATCGATAGGTGTAATTGGAAATCAAATCATTTTGAAAGCCCATTAGACAAGGGTGCTGTGCATCTCGGTCAGTTAAGTGTCTGACTTAGGGAGGTCAGGGGCCGCCAGCCAGAAGAAAGCCGGACCCTAGGGTCTATTCAAGCTTAATCAATATTCTCCTCAGAATACTGAGATCCTCTTGGTCATATCGAAACACTGAAAAAAGTGCCCGAAAAGATATAAAATCCACAATTCAATAAGGTGTAGTCATTTTAACCTGATTCCACTGCACAAACTTGAATTCACAGGTATATTATCTAACTTTACCTAAGCTGCATGTTAGTGGAATTTGATACAGCCATAAGTATTTTTACTTAATTAGTCTAACATGAGAAGTTTTGCTGAGCAATCCTTCCCATGAATTTGCAAAATATAATTGCATTTCTTTTTCATATTCATTCAGCTGTCAGCTGAGGGAAGACAAACACTTTATTTTTAAAGATTTGTGGCACATAGTTCAAGTTGCAATATGCAGTACTACAGAATTTTTCAATAATTCAAAAGCTGAAAATAGCTTAAGAATTGTTATCCTTGGGCTATTTATGTCTTTGGCAAAGAAAGTTCATTTAATATAATTACCTATTCTTCATGTTTTTACATGGAATATGCTGGTCTCCAAACTATTGTCTCTAGGCAGTAAATTCTAAATTCCAGGAAGATCTTTCTTAAATGTTCTTAAACAGGATTTTGAGACCAGCAGTAGGCAAAGGGTCACCAGCCATATCTAGGCATCTGATCTTCTTTCTAGTGGTAGTGAAGTCAATAATATGAAGTCAATAAGGTTGTCCATAAATTCATGCAGTTTTAAAACCACTGCACTGTCAGAATTGAAGAATTTCTTATCTATAAACTTTTACATTTATAAAAAAGAATGTTGTTATATTTTAACTATCAAGATCACAAAATTGTTTTTAAAATATTCTTTATTTTTTTACAAATATTTGTTTATTTATCTGAGAGAGAAAGAAAAGGCAGAGGGAGGGGTGGGGGGGAGGGGAGGAAGAGGAAGAGAAATTTGTAAGCAGACTTCCCACTGATCACAGAGCCTTCAACTCTGGATTCAATGTATGGCTGGATCCCAGGACTCTGAGATCAGAACCTGAGCTAAAAAATCATGAGTTGGATGCTTAACTGACTGAGCCACGCAGGCATCCCTTAAAATAGTCTTTTAAATGAAAATAGCATTGAGAAATATATATTTAATTATGTAATTAACTTATGTAATTAGTAAGAATTAGTCACACCAAAATTCACAAATACACGAAGTTGGCTGCATTTATTTTTTATTGCAGAAGGTGGAAACCTAGTCAATTATACCTCAAAAAAGAAAATAAAAAGGAGAAAATCTAGCTCAAAATAATTTAAACCCAAAGGGTAAAAAAAGTGTTAAAAACAAAATATCTGAAGATAAGCCCTCTTCTTCCTAATCCTCCCTACTGCAAGCTGCTTCTCTACACCCGGGCATGTAATTGCTGACAGACTGGCCAGAAAAAGCATATCATTTCTTCCTGGGATGTTTTTCCCAGTCGTGTGGACATTCTGGGTTGTTTGCTCAGATATTTATCTCTTATCTTCTTGAAAAATAAAGGTATATTAAATGACTTGTATCTCCAATAAATTAGTGTTCTCCTTCCTTGACCAGTCTGATTCTTTACACTGGAAATATGTAGTTTGCAGATCTTCCTTCTTCTGCTGAATTTATGACTACAGTTTCTATCATCCCTTGCTTCCCAGGCTCCTTTTTGCTTATTACTTTCTCTGTTGCAACTTTGGCAAAGAAAACCTGTTTCCACTGCCACCTAAAATGTGGTATTATACACTAGGCATATCATCTCCAAAGTACTGTAGAAGGAAAGAATTTAATGAAGCTAAAAGTAAGGATGGATTGGAGTGGGGGGCTAGGGTGTCCCGAGAGCAAGGGAGGAGTAGAAAACAATTCTTCCTGTGTCAGAAAGTAGTGAGAGTAGTTTCTGTGCATTTCAGAGTGGAGGCGGCTCTTTTGCAGTTGTTATTTTATTTTCACTGTTTTGGATTTGAAGGCAGACTATGGAATGTGTTATAGACTCTGGTTCCTTTGATTAGGTTCCCCAACTTGGTGTTCTTTCAGAGGATATTAATCTCTTAAACCAGGACTCTTTTTGTCAGATCAACATCATTAATATATTTTAATGAAGCTTCATTCCTTCCTAGATGGTAGTGATCCATTCTGCATTTCAAGTTTTTTATCAGAATATTTACCTCAAATCATCACACCTGGTATAAAATATTCAGATAATAAATTCCAATTTCAACTGAGCTTTCTGCGTGCCTTAAAATTCCTTACTTCTATGTCATGATTGATGATATATAATTTATGTCTATAAATGAGAAATTCTCTATTCTCTTGTGGGTTTTAGGGTCATGAACAAAAGCCTGGATTTTCTTGAAAAATCTTCCTCCTGCTCAATAATGAAAATACTAAATAACATCATTTTAACTGTTATTTTGTATTTATTCGAGAAACCATACATTAATCCATTTTAGGTTAACAATCTCAAAACATTTGCTTAATATCTATGCTGTCCTTAGTATTTTCTAATGCCATGGAAGATATAAAATATGTTATAAATATCCTTTACCAGGAAAAACCTCCAGTGTCAAAAACATGAAATAATGTTTGTATCAAGCAAGAGAATTTATAATTGATGGCAAAATTAAGAGAAGTGATGGAAGTTCAGAAAATAAAGAAGTTAATAATGTCAGGGTTAAACATTTACATACTGGGACTTTGAAAAGATGCATAGAACAGAGGCATTACCCTTGAGGAACTCATCATAGAGTGTACAACAAAGAAACTATATTATAATTGCAAAAGCACATGATAAACGCAAAAGTAGAGGTAAAAACAAGGTTGACTCTAGGGAATGTTACATAGGAGGATACAATGCAGTGAATTTTGGAGGTTGAATATGGCTTTTTTTTTTTTTTTTTTTTTTTTTTAAGATTGGGAAGGCTTTAGCTAAGGAGATTTCCTGCAGGAGAAACAATTTATGGAAAGGTCTGCATATATAAAGAAACTTGTTGCACTTAGGAAAAGTTAACTAGCACCTTGGAGCATTAAGAATCAGCCTAGACAGCTGGATTCCCTCCCTGCTGTGAAGGGGATTGTCCACTGCTTTGAGGAATGTAGTCTTTTTAAAATAAGCAATGGAAAGTCACTGAATGTATTAAACAAGAAAATGAACCCATTTGATGTTTTTATAGCCATATGGTAAATTCTGGCCTCAAGAAGAATGATAAAAGATAGGAAATCAGATTAAAGCAGCAGATGAGAGATGGTCAAAAACAGTAGTAAGAGAGATAGGTTGGAGTGTTGTGAAGTTGCAGAACAGATTACCACTCATGCCTGCTTTAGAAATGGTATTAAATAATGGTGATGGGCTGAGTAGTAATACACCAAAGATATTCAAATCCTAATCTGTGAAACCTATGAATCTGTTAATTTACATGGTATAGAAGATTTTGTAAACCAGATTAAATTGTTTTTTTTTAAGATTTTATTTATTTATTTGACAGAGAGAGAGAGATCACAAGTAGGCAGAGAGGCAGGCAGAGAGAGAGGGAGAAGCAGACTCCCCACTGAGCAGAGAGCCTGATGCAGGGCTCCTTCCCAGGACCCTGGGATCACGATCGGAGCCGAAGGCAGAGGCTTTAACCCACTGAGCCACCCGGCGCCCCTAAATTAAGTGTTTTAAAACGCTGATAATCCTGGATTATCCATTTGGGCCCAATATAATCACAAGGTTCTATATAAAAGGAAAGCAAAAGGATCGGTTAGAAAAAAAATGTGTTAATGGATGCAGAGGTTAGTGATGTAAACCAAGAAAAGAAGTAAACCAAGGAATCAAAGCAGGCTTAGGCATGGAGAAGTCAAGGAAACAATTCTTTCTGGAAGTCTCCAGAAGGACCATCTTGCTTTAGGACTCCTAGCTTCCAAAACTGTAAGAGAATAAATCTGCATTGTCTCAAACCACTAATTTTCTAATTACTTGTTACAGCAACATTAAAGATAAAGAAAGTAACCTATCCAGTAAGTGATACATTTAGGATTTGAAATGGGAATCTTCTATCTATACCATTACTCCTTCCCTGCATCCTAAAGTCTCAATTTCCTTACACTTAAAACAAGTTGATAACATTACATGATCCATGAAGTCCATTCCAACTAAAAATACGTAGGATTATCTAGGACTAGATTATTGTAAATGAGCAAATGAAAGATTTTATGAACTCTTTTACACAAAATAAGTAACCTTAGGTTGTCACTGCCTTTTTAAAAGGGTTAAAACATATTATCTGCAACAAATTTCTGCTAGAGCCCCTAAGACACCAGAATATGCTTACTGATTAACATATCTCCTTAAAATATGTAATTATACAAGCAGGAAAACACTGAAAGCCAGAAACCTGCTGTGACAAAAGGGAATTGTGGTTTCAATCAGTTTACATTAAGAATAACAGATTGTGAAACCATGGGTGGAAAAAAAGTCTCCTGAGGTAATTTTATCTCTAATCTATAATCCATAAAAAGGGAACAAATTATGTGCAATCCATCACCTTTTAATTGAGCTGTGAATCTGAACTGTTTTAAAAATAATTAAATGAAATCCATTTGCGCAATTATCTAAATGTATAGTTTCCTCTACGTGACAAAAATTATTGTGTTGTGGGTAATGAACATGAACAATTAATTGTGATGTTAAATTTCAAAACCGAGCCTTAACATCATACAAAATAATTTATAACTGTATAATTATAAAATTATTGTCCTATGCTTAGAATTATTAATGTTGAGGGTGCTTCTCTAAAAAAGATTAGAACACAATAAATAGCTATACCTTTACAGTTTTAAATATTCATAAACTGTACAAGGACAATTCAGCAGGCACAAGAGAGATGGTTTTTAGCTTTTGAACTTAGATATTCTTAGTATTATGCTGAATCCTCACCGTGATCTCCTTCAAGACTTCTTTGAATGTGAAAAAATAGTGGAGACAATTAGTTCTTGCCAAATTAATACTAATTAGCATACTAATTATGATCTCATTTATCTATGTGCATAATTTATGTTCTAGTAATAATTCTGGGTTTAATGTTTAAAGAACTGGAACCCTAAAATGGGTTCATTTAAATTCAGTCGATTTTTTTTTAAAGTATAATGAGGATAGAGTTTATTATGAAGACAAACATAAAACACAAAATACTGTCCACCTGAATAATTAACTCCTCTATGACCATCATAGAATAGAATTCTTGATTTCACATACTAAGGTCATGAAGAACAATGAAAAATACAAGGTGCTTAATTTAAAATCTAAATGAAAACCAGATTTTTCAAATATAATTTTCAAATACAGCATTCTCTACTAAATTCAAACATTATGCATGCTTTTAACAGCAGATGACATTTTCATATCATTTACTTTATTTTCATATCATTGCTAGAGGTAATCAGTATTGTAGAATATCTTTTTAGTGCCAATTTCTGTTCATAGAATTGGTTATTTGAGATATGCCGTATTATCATGATCATAATTTTACAAGTAATAAACAAAAACTGATATGGTAAGAAAATATCTATAAACAGAGGAAGCTACCCAAAGGTATACAGTTTCTATAAGAGAAAAATTTTGTAGTTTATTAGCATTTTTAATCAAATCCTTTGGTTGGGAAGCATTTAAGCCTAAAATCATCTTGAGAACTTACTTTTATCTTAGGGTTGTCCAAGAACATATGAAAGTCTTTGACTGATGGAACCTAGGGAATTTTTATACCCAATTATATATTGATGTAATGTTCAATGAGATATAATTCATGTTTCTACAATTTCTGACAAAGTCTAGATCTTTCTCTATAACTGTGTTGGAATATAAAGGGAAGCGACTACTACAGCAAAAATAAATGTGAAAAGTTTATATAAATCACCTCTGAAGACGATCTTACTCTGCATCTATGACTAACCATATGCCTCACAGAACGACTAACAAAGAGTATGTACAGCTCTTGAATATTCACATCAAAAAAGAAAGTTTATAATAATATATGACTTCATGAACTCAAAATTGTTTTTTCCTTTTTTAAAAATTTTCTTATGTTATGTTAGTCACCATACTATACATTGTATGGTGACTAAGATGCATTCCTTTTCCTATACCCTCTGCCTTTTTCTAGTAATGAGATACTACCTAAGACTATTCTTGCTACATTTACTTTTACCCTTATCTTTATGACATGATTTCGCATATTTGAGGGTAAGCTATAATAGTGCATTGAATGATTAAGTACCAAATTAATATTTCTTTTCTTCATATTTTCAATGAAGAATGTGCTATAAGACTATTATTTTTAAAATAGCAGTATTATAATATGAGGAAATTGGAAGACTCCAAATTTTAACAAGGACTTGTTATCTTGGAATTTGCCGTGCAGCATGTGTTTCTTTGTGTCTAGCTTCTTTTGCTCAACAAAACATGCTTTTTGTTTGTTAGTTTGTTTTTATAATTCATCCGCGTTGTTGCAGGTATTCATTTATGCCCCTTTTATTGCTGTTTAATGGTATCCTGCATGAATATATTAATTTATCACAATTTGAAATTCAGTCATTTTCAGTTTTTGATTGTTATAAATAAACCTGTTTTTTAATGGAAGGTTATTTGTGAAGATTTATTTTAAATTCTATTATGTAAACGTATAGAAATGAGTTTGCAGGTAATATGGTAAATACATTTTTAACTTTATGAGAAAATGTCTAACAACCTTCTAACATTTATACCATTTTACAGTCCCATTAAAAATGTTTGAGTTCCAGGGGGCGGAGTCAAGATGGTGGAGAAGTAGCAGGTGAGACTACTTCAGCTAGCCGGAGATCAGCTAGATAGCTTATCTAAAGATTGCAAACACCTGAAAATCCAATGGCAGATCAAAGAGAAGAAGAACAGCAATCTGGAAACAGAAAAACAACCACTTTTTGAAAGGTAGGACCTGCGGAGAAGTGAATCCAAAGCGACGGGAAAGTAGACCCCAGGGGGAGGGGCCGGCTCCCGGCAAGCCGCGGAGCAACGGTGCACAAAATAAGGACTTTTAAAAGTCTGTTCCGCTGAGGGACATCGCTCCAGAGGCTAAACCGGGGCGAAGCCCATGCGGGGTCAGCGTGGCCTCAGGTCCCGCAGGGTCACAGAAGGATCGGGGGTGTCTGAGTGTCGCACAGCTTGTGGGTACTGGAACGGGAAAGCCGGCTCCAAAGACAGAGCCGACAGTAAGATCACAGCTCGGTGTTACCTTGAACCGGCCGCAGGCTCAGTGAGCTGGGAGCGCGGCTGGAGGTCAGGCAGACGGGAGTAACTGGGCGCTGTTCTCTGAGGGCTCACTGAGGAGTGGGGCCCTGGGCTCTCGGCTCCTCCGGGCCGGAGACCAGGAGGCCGCCATTTGTATTCCCATCCTCCAGAACTCTACAGAAAGCGCTCAGGGAACAAAAGCTCCTGAAAGCAAACCCGAGCGGATTACTCAACCCAGCCCCTGTTAAGGGCGGTACAATTCTGCCTGGGGCAAAGACACTTGAGAATCACTACAACAGACCTCTCCCCCAGAAGATCAACAAGAAATCCAGCGGAGACAAAGTTCACCTACCAAGGAGTGTGGTTTCAATACCAAGGAGAGCAGCAGAATTCCAGAGGAGGAGAAAGCAAAGCACGAAACTCATGGCTTTTTCCCTGTGATTTTTTTTAGTCTTGCAGTTAATTTGATTTTTTTCTTTTTCATTTTTTGTTTTTTTTTCTCGCCTTCTGGTAAATTTTTTTTTAACTTTTACCTTTTTCTTTTTTAACGTTTTTTAACTAGTTTATCCAATATATATATTTTTGCTTTTTTATATTTTTCTTATTTGTTTTCTTTTTTTAATTCCTTTCTTTTGTTTTTCTTTTTTCTTTTTTTTTCTTTCTTCCTTTTTGAACCTCTTTTTATCCCCTTTCTACCCCCTCACGATTTGGGATCTCTTCTAATTTGGTTAAAGCATATTTTCCTGGGGTTGCTGCCACCCTTTTAGTATTTTACTTGCTCCTTCATATACTCTTATATGGACAAAATGACAAGACGGAAAAATTCAACACAAAAAAAGAACAAGAGGCAGTACCGAAGGCTAAGGACCTAATCAATACAGACATTGGTAATTTGTCAGATCTAGAGTTCAGAATGACAATTCTCAAGGTTCTAGCCGGGCTCGAAAAAGGCATGGAAGATATTAGAGAAACCCTCTCGAGAGATATAAAAGCCCTTTCTGGAGAAATGAAAGAACTAAAATCTAACCAAGTTGAAATCAAAAAAGCTATTAATGAGGTACAATCAAAAATGGAGGCTCTCACTGCTAGGATAAATGAGGCAGAAGAAAGAATTAGTGATATAGAAGACCAAATGACAGAGAATAAAGAAGCTGAGCAAAAGAGGGACAAACAGTTACTGGACCACGAGGGGAGATTTGAGAGATAAGTGACACCATAGACGAAACAGCAGTAGAATAATTGGGATTCCAGAAGAAGAAGAAAGAGAGAGGGGAGCAGAAGGTATACTGGAGAGAATTATTGCGGAGAATTTCCCCAATATAGCAAAGGGAACGAGCATCAAAATTCAGGAGGTTCAGGAAACGCCCCTCAAAATCAATAAGAATAGGCCCACACCCCGTCACCTAATAGTGAAATTTACAAGTCTCAGTGACAAAGAGAAAATCTTCAAAGCAGCCCGGGAAAAGAAGTCTGTAACATACAGTGGTAAAAATATTAGATTGGCAACTGACTTATCCACGGAGACCTGGCAGGCCAGAAAGAGCTGGCGTGATATTTTCAGAGCATTAAATGAGAAAAACATGCAGTCAAGAATACTATGTCCAGCTAGGATATCATTGAAAATAGAAGGAGAGATTAAAAGCTTCCAGGACAAACAAAAACTAAAAGAATTTGCAAACACCAAACCAGCTCTACAGGAAATATTGAAAGGGGTCCTCTAAGCAAAGAGAGAGCCTACAAAGGTAGATCAGAAAGGAAGAGAGATCATATACAGTAACAGGCACCTTACAGGCAATACAATGGCACTAAATTCATATCTCTCAATAGTTACCCTGAATGTCAGTGGTCTAAGTGCCCCAATCAAAAGACACAGGGTATAAGAATGGATAAAAAAACAAAACCCATCTATATGTTGCCTCCAAGAAACTCATTTTTAGCCCGAAGACACCTCCAGATTTAAAGTGAGGGGGTGGAAAAGAATTTCCCATGCTACTGGACATCAGAAGAAAGCAAGAGTGGCAATTCTTATATCAGATCAATTAGATTTTAAGCCAAAGACCATAATAAGAGATGAGGAAGGACACTATATCATACTCAAAGGGTCTGTCCAACAAGAAGATCTAACAATTTTAAATATCTATGCCCCCAACGTGGGAGCAGCCAACTATATAAACCAATTAACAAAATCAAAGAAACACATCAACAATAATACAATAATAGTAGGGGACTTTAACACTCCCCTCACTGAAATGGACAGATCATCCAAGCAAAAGATCAACAAGGAAATAAAGGCCTTAAACAACACACTGGACCAGATGGACATCACAGATATATTCAGAACATTTCATCCCAAAGCAACAAAATACACATTCTTCTTTAGTGCACATGGAACATTCTCCAGAATAGATCACATCCTCGGTCCTAAATCAGGATTCAATCAGTATCAAAAGATTAGGATAATTCCCTGCATATTTTCAGACCACAATGCTTTGAAGCTAGAACTCAACCACAAAAGGAAGTTTGGAAAGAACCCAAATACATGGAGACTAAACAGCATCCTTCTAAAGAATGAATGGGTCAACCGGGAAATTAAAGAAGAAATGAAAAGTTCATGGAAACAAATGATAATGAAATCTAACGGTTCAAAATCTGTCGGACACAACAAAGGCAGTCCTGAGAGGAAAATATATAGCAGTTCAAGCCTTTCTCAAGAAACAAGAAAGGTCTCAGGTACACAACCTAACCCTACACCTAAAGGAGCTGGAGAAAGAACAAGAAAGAAACCCTAAGCCCAGCAGGAGAAGAAAATCATAAAGATCAGAGCAGAAATCAATGAAATAGAAACCAAAAAGACAATAGAGAAAATCAACGAAACTAGGAGCTGGTTCTTTGAAAGAATTAATAAAATTGATAAACCCCTGGCCAGACTTATCAAAAAGAAAAGAGAAAGGACCCAAATAAATAAAATCATGAATGAAAGAAGAGATCACAACTAACACCAAAGAAATACAAACTATTATAAGAACATACTATGAGCAACTCTACGCCAACAAATTTGACAATCTGGAAGAAATGGATGCATTCCTAGAAACAAATAAACTACCACAACTAAACCAGGAAGAAGTAGAAAGCCTGAACAGACCCATAACCAGTAAGGAGATTGCAACAGTCATTAAAAATCTCCAAACAAACAAAAGCCCAGGGCCAGATGGCTTCCTGGGGGAATTCTACCAAACATTTAAAGAAGAACTAATTCCTATTCTCCTGAAACTGTTCCAAAAAATAGATATGGAAGGAAAACTTCCAAACTCATTTTATGAGGCCAGCATCACCTTGATCCCAAAACCAGACAAGGATCCCATCAAAAGGAGAGCTATAGATCACTATCCTTGATGAACACAGATGCGAAAATACTCAACAAAATACTAGCCAATAGGATTCAACAGTACATTAAAAGGATTATTCTCCACGACCAAGTGGTATTTATTCCAGGGCTGCAAGGTTGGTTCAACATCCGCAAATCAGTCAATGTGATACAACACATCAATAAAAGAACGAACAAGAACCATATGATACTCTCAATAGGTGCTGAAAAAGCATTTGACAAAGTACAGCATCCCTTCCAGATCAAAACTCTTCAAAGTGTAGGGATAGAGGGCACATACCTCAATATCATCAAAGCCATCTATGAAAAACCCACCGCAAATATCATTCTCAATGGAGAAAAACTGAAAGCTTTTCCATTAAGGTCAGGAACACGGCAGGGATGTCCATTATCACCACTGCTATTCAACATAGTACAAGAGGTCCTAGCCTCAGCAATCAGACAACAAAAGGAAATTAAAGGCATCCAAATCGGCAAAGAAGAAGTCAAATTATCATTCTTTACAGAAGATATGATGCTATATGTGGAAAACCCAAAAGACTCCACTCCAAAACTGCTAGAACTTATACAGGAATTCAGTAAAGTGTCAGGATATAAAATCAATGCACAGAAATCAGTTGCATTTCTCTACACCAACAGCAAGACAGAAGAAAGAGAAATTAAGGAGTCCATTCCATTTACAATTGCACCCAAAACCATAAGATACCTAGGAATAAACCTAACCAAAGAGGCACAGAATCTATACTCAGAAAACTATAAAGTACTCATGAAAGAAATTGAGGAAGACACAAAGAAATGGAAAAATGTTTCATGCTCCTGGATTGGAAGAATAAATATTGTGAAAATGTCTATGCTACCTAAAGCAATCTACACATTTAATGCAATTCCTATCAAAGTACCACCCATCTTTTCAAAGAAATGGAACAAATAATTCTAAAATTTATATGGAACCAGAAAAGACCCCGAATAGCCAAAGGGATATTGAAAAAGAAAGCCAACGTTGGTGGCATCACAATTCCGGACTTCAAGCTCTATTACAAAGCTGTCATCATCAAGACAGCATGGTACTGGCACAAAAACAGACACATAGATCAATGGAACAGAATACAGAGCCCAGAAATAGACCCTCAACTCTACGGTCAACTAATCTTCGACAAAGCAGGAAAGAATGTCCAATGGAAAAAAGACAGCCTCTTCAATAAATGGTGCTGGGTAATTGGACAGCCACATGCTGAAAAATGAAATTGGACCATTTCCTTACACCACACACAAAAATAGACTCAAAATGGATGAAGGACCTCAATGTGCAAAAGGAATCCATCAAAATCCTTGAGGAGAACACAGGCAGCAACCTCTTCGACCTCAGCCGCAGCAACATCTTCCTAGGAACAACGCCAAATGCAAGGGAAGCAAGGGCTAAAATGAACTATTGGGATTTCATCAAGATCAAAAGCTTTTGCACAGCAAAGGAAACAGTTAACAAAATCAAAAGACAACTGACAGAATGGGAGAAGATATTTGCAAAAGACATATCAGATAAAGGACTAGTGTCCAGATCTATAAAGAACTTAGCAAACTCAACACCCAAAGAACAAATAATCCAATCAAGAAATGGGCAGAGGACATGAACAGACATTTCTGCAAAGAAGACATCCAGATGGCCAACAGACACATGAAAAAGTGCTCCATATCACTCGGCATCAGGGAAATAGAAATCAAAACCACAATGAGATATCACCTCACACCAGTCAGAATGGCTAAAATCAACAAGTCAGGAAATGACAGATGCTGGCGAGGATGCAGAGAAACGGGATCCCTCCTACACTGTTGGTGGGAATGCAAGCTGGTGCAGCCACTCTGAAAAACAGCATGGAGGTTCCTCAAAATGTTGAAAATAGAACTACCCTATGACCCAGCAATAGCACTACTGGGTATTTACCCTAAAGATACAAACGTAGTGATCCAAAGGTGCACATGCACCCGAATGTTTATAGCAGCAATGTCCACAATAGCCAAACTATGGAAAGAACCTAGATGTCCATCAACAGATGAATGGATCAAGAAGATGTGGTATATAAATACACAATGGAATACTATGCAGCCATCAAAAGAAATGAAATCTTGCCATTTGCGACAACATGGATGGAACTAGAGCGTATCATGCTTAGTGAAATAAGTCAAGCAGAGAAAGACAACTATCATATGATCTCCCTGATATGAGGAAGTGGTGATGCAACATGGGGGCTTAAGTGGGTAGGAGAAGAATCAATGAAACAAGATGGGATTGGAAGGGAGACAATCCATAAGTGACTCTTAATCTCACAAAACAAACTGAGGGTTGCTGCGGGGAGGGGGTTTGGGAGAAGGGGGTGGGATTATGGACATTGGGGAGGGTATGTGCTTTGGTGAGTGCTGTGAAGTGTGTAAACCTGGTGATTCACAGACCTGTACCCCTGGGAATATAAATATATGTTTATAAAAAATAAAAAATTTAAAAAAATGTATGAGTTCCAGTTACTCTACAAGTTGTCGATATTCAGTTACATACATCAAGAACATTGTTAATGTTCTTCTTTTTCTTATTCTAGGAACTGGTATCGCAATATATTAAAATTCAAAAAATTTATTATGCAGTTATGTGTGTATTGGCCATTAATATATCTTCTTTTGTGAATTGCCATTTTAGATTTCTTGGCCAATTTATAATTTTAAGTGTGTTTTTATCATTGTTTATCATGTGTGTTTTATCATTGACATAGAGGCATTTTTACGTGTTATAGACCTGATTCCTTTGTGAAATAGAAGTACTGAGTATATTTTTTCTTTTAGAAGAATCTGCCTGTTCTGTTTTTAATATCTTCTGATAATTAGAAATTATCTTGCTTAAGTAACATGTATCACTTTTTCTCTTCTGTTTAGTAGGTTTTGCTATTGTTCAAAAAATATCTTTGAAGGCGATTATAGATTCTCTGCATTCCTATGTAAAATTTATAATCAGCTTATTAATTTTGGCAGAAAAAAAACCCCTCTAGAATAATTTTTATAGATTTTGTCAAGGCTGCAAATCATTTTGAGAAGGGTAGATACCTTAATGATATTTATACTTGGAATTCATGAACACAGTGTACTTCTCTATTTATTAATATAGTTTAAAATATTTCTCATTCATGATATTTTCAGTTCAGTGTTGGAGTATTGTATTTCTTTTACTAGATTTTTCCTCCAAATTATGATGCTTTTGTAAATAATATTTTAAAAATTCAATTTTCTAAATTGAATTGCTTTTTGAATATAGTAATGCAATTTTTTTTAATTTAATTTTTTATTTTTTATAAATATATATATTTTATCCCCAGGGGTACAGGTCTGTGAATCACCAGGTTTATACACTTCACAGCACTCACCAAAGCACATACCCTCCCCAATATCCATAATCCCACCCCCTTCTCCCAAACCCCCTCCCCGCAGCAACCCTCAGTTTGTTTTGTGAGATTAAGAGTCACTTATGGATTGTCTCCCTTCCAATCCCATCTTGTTTCATTGATTCTTCTCCTACCCACTTAAGCCCCCATGTTGCATCACCACTTCCTCATATCAGGGAGATCATATGATAGTTGTCTTTCTCTGCTTGACTTATTTCACTAAGCATGATACGCTCTAGTTCCATCCATGTTGTCGCAAATGGCAAGATTTCATTTCTTTTGATGGCTGCATAGTATTCCATTGTGTAAATATATACACAATGGAATACTATGCAATTAATTTTTAAATAACTTCAGATTCCTAGGCTTTGCTGAAGTTACTTGTTAGTTTCAGATTTTTTTTTTTTTGGTATATATATGGGGTTTTAAACAGACCCACAAACATACATACATACATACATATGAATATATCTATACATATATACACATACAATTAAATTATATTTTTGAAAGTTTCCTACTTCTTTCTCATCTTTATACTTTTTATTTATTTGTCTTTTGCTACACCAGATAAGACTTCTCTAAAGTATTGAATGGATATGATAAGAGTAGACATACACTGTTTTCTCTAATCAGAAGGGCAAAGCATTTAATATGTTCCAACTAAGTATGATGATATCTGTAAATATTTGTAGAAGCTTTTATCATACTGAGGAAGCCTGATAAGAATATTCATATATGTATATATATACACAATATATCTTCCTATGTTTGTATAAGATATTTATTCTTTGTGTACATTTTCTTTTATACAAATTTAACATCTAGTCTTATATAGGGATGTATTCTTACATCCTTATTAATTAATAAGGATTACACTAATCCTTATTAATATTAAATTTTTTTACATACATATGTTTGCTGAGGATATATATGTTTATATATATGTACGTATTTATTCTTAGCAAACCTCTTCATTGTATATTCTTATAGAATAAATATCTGAATGTCCAACCCTGTGAAGACTTGGCCATTTTTTCTTCAACTATTTCTTCGGGTCCATTACTATTTAATCTCTCTGTGACCCTAATTGCACATATATTAACATGTGGCATTATCCCCTATATCTCAGACCCCCCTTTTTTTGTGGGTGTGATCTTCAGTTTGGTTGATCTCTAGTGACTCATTTTCAAGTTCATTCCTGTTTTTTGTTTTTTCTTAAACTTGTGTTTTTTATTCCTGTTACACCCGGTCTCCTATTGAGCCCAGCAATTAAATTTGTCCTTATATATTTTATTCTTTTTTACACTTTTTATTTTCTTCTGAAGATGATGTCCCTTCTTTTTATACATGTTGCACCAATTGCTCACTAGGTTATTTAATGTATTTATATTATTTTCCTAAAACTCCTTTTCTGCCTATTCCTGTTTCTGTAGGAAACAGGCCTCTATTACTATTTAATCTCTTGATCGTGGTCTCATTTTTCTACCTCTCCACATATCTTGTGCTTGTAGAAGAGCCGTAGAGACTGAAGTAGAAAATAGTTACATTTTCAGTTCCTTGTCAGACTGTGTGAATGGAAGAACAAGTTAATTTAACTTACAGTTTAGTTCCTTCTGTGTTTCTTGCCTTTGGTATTTATTTTGATTCAGTTAATCACCGGCTTCAAAGAGATGGAATTTGAGATGGAATCAAAACTTTGTTTTAGGCAAAGCTTGGAATCTGAGAACCAGCAACCCTCTAGCAATCTCTCTCTTTATAACCGGATCACCACCTTTTGGAGCTGCTCGGAGTTTCCTTTATGTAACCCTTTCCTTTATGCAACCAGGGAGGCTCCCTTAATCTTCTTTCCTTTCCACAGCCTTAATGGGCTAGTTTACTTGCTGAGGACTTCAAGTGCTTAGGGGGATTTCTCTCAGCTATCTCAGTCTTTATATTGCCTTCTCCTGGGTTTGCTATGAGCTCTGAAAAGTCCCTGTGTTCCTTTGGAAAATCTTGATCATCTTTTTTTTTTTTTTTAATTTCTTTCCAGTGCTTTAGAATTCATTGTTTATGCATCAGTCTTATTCTAACCAGTCAGTTTCAGACAGTTGCCAGGCACTTAGAAAAGGCCATGGCATTTTAGGTTAATTATGTCAATTTTTCTGTACTCTTCCACACTTTGGTGAACAATCCCTGTGCCTTCCTTAAGGATTCTCGGGTACCTTAAGAAGTTTCTGTGCACTCTTCTGACCTGCCTTCAGTTCTCAAGAGGCTGCCACCTTCCAGCCTTTCAGCATTGCCACGCTTCCCAATGCCTGTGACCACTTTCTGACCTTCAGTCTGCAAAGACCCATAATCCTGGTTTTTGTTTTTGTTTTTTTTTCTCATCCCTACTTCCTTGCCTCTGCTTATGATGGACTCCTGTTCTGCACTCAGAGAAGATACTTTAGGACAGAAATGGCAAGTGACTTTTTTTAAAACACTATGGGATCATGACCTGAGCTGAAGGCAGTGGCTTAACCAGCTGAGCCACCCAGGCTCCTAGCAGCTATGGACTTCTTTCCTGGAATTTATTTCATACTTTTTTGTGCATAGTCAGCTCTGAAATTTTCTTTTTCCTTTTTTTTTTAATTTTTATTTATTTATTTGTCAGAGAGAGTGAGCACAGGCAGAAGAGTGGCAGGCAGAGTCAGGGAGAAGCAGGCTCCCTGCAGAGCAAGGAGCCTGATGTGGGACTTGATTTCAGGTCGCTGGGATCATGACCTGAGCTGAAGGCAGCTGCTTAACCAACTGAGCCACCCAGGCGTCCCTGAAATTTTCTTAGATAGGTAGCTTGTCTTCATTGTTAGTGTGGCAATGATGAGACTTCTTATAAATTTCTACATTCTAATCAAAATGGAAAGCCAAATGGTATGAGTTTCCCCCTCTGCAATTTCTGCTTTATGGACTAAGTACTTGAAAGAGGTGAGTATTATTATTTTATGGGTTCATCTACTATTAAACTAGATTTTTCAAAAAAAAAATGTTCCCACATTTATAATGCCTAATGAAATTATATATGCTGATCCTGGCATATAGCAAATGAGAACCATCTTGAATAAATTTGTGATTAGAGAAATATAAAATTAACAATTTAATTTATTTGAGCTGTAATTAGTAATCTGTTGCTGGCTCTTTTCCCATTTTAAATTCAGTGGCACTTAACTTAATAAAATGAAATAAAACTTGGGCTTTTTATCTGTCATTGGGGCTTCTCCATTATAGTCTATGAATGAAACACTACTCCTGTTCTGCCTACGTGTGATGACTTTCTTTACTCCTACTTTAAAAGCACCAGTTGATGATAATATCCTACCATAGGATATCGTTAAAACTAATTATTAAAGGAACAGAATCTCCCAAATATATATTACTGAGATATTGGAGAGGCTTTTTTAATATGGTGAAGAAGTAGTGTATTTTCAGATCAGTAGACCAGTAAAATTGTGCTCCCGTTCCACTTCCAGTCCTTGCATTTTTTTACAAGATAAAGTGCAAGCTTTATGAAAAATATACACCTAAAATCCATTAAAAGTCATTAAACTTTGCCCTCAGACTGGTTTTGCTGATATAATTATGATCTTATCTTTATAATCTCACTCCATTAGATAGGAAAAATATTGTTTTAATATTTTCCAGTTACATTAATGTAATAAATATTCTTGCCGTGATTAATGGGGGCCATCGATTTTACATTCACACTCAAAATGATTTTCTTATTTAAACGATGATTGCCACTTTCAGTGAATGCCTTTCTTTATTAAAGGATAACACCTGAATTTTGAACTTAACCAAAGCAAACTCTTTTATGAGAAAATGAGGCAAATCATATGCATTTATTTCCTCAAAACAGTGTTTTTCATCTAAGTTGTATAGAAACCTCACAATGCTTTAGGAACTATCCAAATCAGTAGTTCTTAGATTTTTGGTCTTAGGATTATGTTACACTTTTTTTTTTAATGATTGGTTTGTGAACATATAGTATATAATTAGGTTGGATATAGTGTTCAATGATTCATTAGTTGCTTTACACACTTTTAAATAGTTAAGAATCCTGAAGTGGTTTAGTTTATGTCAGTTACAGTATCAATAGTTACCGTATAAAAATTTTTTTAAAAATTAAAAGAATCTATTTTTTTTATAGTATACATTTAATTTATAATATATATTTCATTCAAAAATAACAATAAGCACATTATTTGTTAACAGAAATGACATTTTTATAAAAGATAGCTTTATTTTCCAAAATATTTTGTTTATTTTCTTAAAGTGCTTGGGTGACTCAATCACTTAAGCATCTGACTCTTGATTCTGGTTCAGGACATGGTCTCAGGATTGTAAGATTGAACTCCATGTCAAGCTCCATGCTGGGTGTAAAGTCCACTCAAAATTCTTTCTCTTTCTCTCCCTCTGCTCCCCACCACCCCAGGGCACATGCTCTATCTCTCCTTCTAAAAATGAAGAAAAAGAATAAAGCTATGTGTAATTTTTGTTTCTTTACATCCTAGTGTATGACAAGTGTTCAATCAATGTTTGCATTAATTTAAACATCTATCAGTTAAAGACAAACTTACTTAGTTTGGTAGATATGTTCTGACATGGTTCCCAATGACATGCCCCTCCCAGCATTTATGTCTTTGCCTTCTTCCTTTAAATGGGGGCTGAACCCAGTGACTTGCTTCTAACCAATAGAATACCACATGAATGATGAGATATCACCTCTGTGATTAGACCACCAAAGACTGACTTTCTTTGTAGTTCTCTCTCTCTCTTTCTCTTTCTCTCTCTCTCTCTCATTTACTGTCTTGCGAATCCTTGTGGCTTGATCAGATTAAGCAAGGTACCATGTCATGAGATGTTTTGTGGAGAGGTCCACTTGGATAGGAAGAAAGGAACAGATAAAAGGCTTCATTCCAGCAACCCACAAGAAATTGAATTAGGCCAACACTACTCAGGGAGGAACTGGGTCTATTCCAGTGAAGCATGGAATTGACTTTCTTCTGTGAGAGACCCAGTCAAAAGATCCAGCTAAAACCTACTCAGATTTCTGACCCAAAGCACCCACGAAATAACGCCTGCTATTAATTTAAGACACTTAGTTGTGGGATAGTTTGTTATTCAGAAATAAATAATTAAAATAATGACTACTGTGATAGGGGATAAAAAAGAGTCTATTTTTGTGTGTGGTGTAAGGAAATGGTCGAATTTCATTTTTCTGCATGTGGCTGTCCAAATTTCCCAACACCATTTATTAAAGCAGCTGTCTTTTTTCCATTGGACATTCTTTCCTGCTTTGTCAAAGATTAGTTGACCATAGATTTGAGGGTCTATTTCTGGGCTCTCTATTCTGTTCCATTGATCTATGTGTCTGTTTTGTTCCAGTACCATGCTGTCTTGATGATGACAGCTTTGTAATAGAGCTTGAAGTCCGGAATTGTGATGCCACCAACGTTGGCTTTCTTTTTCAATATCCCTTTGGCTATTCGAGGTCTTCTCTGGTTTCATATAAATTTTAGAATTATTTGTTCCATTTCTTTGAAAAATATGGATGGTACTTTGATAGGAATTGCATTAAATGTGTAGATTGCTTTAGGTAGCATAGACATTTTCACAATATTTATTCTTCCAATCCAGGAGCATGGAACATTTTTCCATTTCTTTGTGTCTTCCTCAATTTTTTTCATGAGTACTTTATAGTTTTCTGAGTATAGATTCTGTGCCTCTTTGGTTACGTTTATTCCTAGGTATCTTATGGTTTGGGATGCAATTATAAATGGGATTGACTCCTTAATCTCTCTTTCTTCTGTCTTGTTGTTGGTGTAGAGAAATGCAACTGATTTCTGTGCATTGATTTTATATCCTGACACTTTACTGAATTCCTATACAAGTTCTAGCAGTTTTGGAGTGGAGTCTTTTCCACATATAGTATCATATCATCTGTGAAGAGTGATAATTTGACTTCTTCTTTGCCAATTTGGATGCCTTTAATTTCCTTTTGTTATCCGATTGCTGAGGCTAGGACTTCTAGTACTATGTTGAATAGCAGTGGTGATAATGGATATCCCTGCCGTGTTCCTGACCTTAGTGGAAAAGCTTTCAGTTTTTCTCCATTGAGAATGATATTTGCCGTGGGTTTTTCATAGATGGCTTTGATGATATTGAGGATTGTGCCCTCTATCCCTACACTCTGAAGAGTTTTGATCAGGAATGGATGCTGTACTTTGTCAAATGCTTTTTCAGCATCTATTGAGAGTATCATACGGTTCTTTTATTGATGTGTTGTATCACATTGACTGATTTGCGGATGTTGAACCAACCTTGCAGCCCTGGAATAAATCCCACTTGGTTGTGGTGAATAATCCTTTTAATGTACTGTTGAATCCTATTGGATTGGCTAGTATTTTGGAGAGAATTTTCGCATCTGTGTTCATCAAGGATATTGGTCTATAGCTCTCTTTTTTGATGGGATCCTTGTCTGGTTTTGGGATCAAGGTGATGCTGGCCTCATATAATGAGTTTGGAAGTTTTCCTTCCATTTCTATTTTTTTGGAACAGTTTCAGGAGAATAGGAATTAGTTCTTCTTTAAATGTTTGGTAGAATTCCCCCGGGAAGCCGTCTGGCCCTGGGCTTTTGTTTGTTTGGAGATTTTTAATGACTGTTTCAATCTCCTTACTGGTTATGGGTCTGTTCAGGCTTTCTACTTCTTCCTGGTTCAGTTGTGGTAGTTGATATGTTTCTAGGAATGCATCCATTTCTTCCAGATTGTCAAATTTGTTGGCGTAGAGTTGCTCATAGTATGTTCTTATAATAGTTTGTATTTCTTTGGTGTTAGTTGTGATCTCTTCTTTCATTTATGATTTTATTTATTTGGGTCCTTTCTCTTTTCTTTTTGATAAGTCTGGCCAGGGGTTTATCAATTTTATTAATTCTTTCAAAGAACCAGCTCCTAGTTTCGTTGATTTGCTCTATTGTCTTTTGGTTTCTATTCCATTGATTTCTGCTCTGATCTTTATGATTTCTCTTCTCCTGCTGGGCTTAGGGTTTCTTTCTTGTTCTTTCTCCAGCTCCTTTAGGTGTAGGGTTAGGTTGTGTACCTGAGACCTTTCTTGTTTCTTGAGAAAGGCTTGTACTGCTATATATTTTCCTCTCAGGACTGCCTTTGTGTCCCACAGATTTTGAACCGTTGTATTTTCATTATCATTTGTTTCCATGATTTTTTTTCAATTCTTCTTTGATTTTCCAGTTGACCCATTCATTCTTTAGAAGGATGCTGTTTAGTCTCCATGTATTTGGGTTCTTTCCAAACTTCCTTTTGTGGTTGAGTTCTAGCTTCAAAGCATTTTGGTCTGAAAATATGCAGGGAATGATGCCAATCTGTTGATATCGGTTGAGTCCTGATTGAGGACCGAGGATGTGATCTATTCTGGAGAATGTTCCGTGTGCACTAGAGAAGAATGTGTATTCTGTTGCTTTGGGATGAAATGTTCTGAATATATCTGTGATGTCCATCTGGTCCAGTGTGTCGTTTAAGGCCTTTATTTCCTTGCTGATCTTTTGCTTGGATGATCTGTCCATTTCAGTGAGGGGAGTGTTAAAGTCCCCTACTATTATTGTATTATTGTTGATGTGTTTCTTTGATTTTGTTATTAATTGGTTTATATAGTTGGCTGCTCCCATGTAGGGTGCATAGATATTTAAAATTGTTAGATCTTCTTGTTGGACAGACCCTTTGAGTATGATATAGTGTCCTTCCTCATCTCTTATTATAGTCTTTGGCTTAAAATCTAATTGATCTGATAAGGATTGCCACTCTTGCTTTCTTCTGATGTCCAGTAGCATGGTAAATTTTTTCCACCCCCTCACTTTAAATCTGGAGGTGTCTTTGGGCTTAAAATGAGTTTTTTGGAGGCAACATATAGATGGGTTTTGTTTTTTTATCCATTCTGATACCCTGTGTCTTTTGATTGGGGCATTTAGCCCATTAACATTCAGGGTAACTATTGAGAGATATAAATTTAGTGCCATTGTATTGCCTGTAAGGTGACTGTTACTGTATATGGTCTCTGTTCCTTTCTGATCTACCACTTGTAGGCTCTCTCTTTGCTTAGAGGACCCCTTTCAATATTTCCTGTAGAGCTGGTTTGGTGTTTGCAAATTCTTTTAGTTTTTGTTTGTCCTGGAAGCTTTTAATCTCTCCTTCTATTTTCAATGATAGCCTAGCTGGATATAGTATTCTTGGCTGCATGTTTTTCTCCTTTAGTGCTCTGAATATATCATGCCAGCTCTTTCTGGCCTGCCAGGTCTCTGTGGATAAGTCAGCTGCCAATCTAATATTTTTACCATTGTATGTTACAGACTTCTTTTCCTGGGCTGCTTTCAGTATTTTCTCTTTGTCACTAAGGCTTGTAAATTTTACTATTAGGTGACGGGGTGTGGGCCTATTCTTATTGATTTTGAGGGGCATTCTCTGAACCTCCTGAATTTTGATGCTCATTGATAGGGGATAAAAATGAATGGGGCAGGAACACTGTACTTTACATGTTCATAGATCTTTAAAGAAGTTAATACACAATATAGTTACTTGTAGTTTTAGGAAAAAATGTTCTAAATTCTAAATTGGTAAAACTGCTATTACTTAAGTTATTTTAAAATTAAATATTTTGCTTTATTTGGTTTTTATCTTACACTTTTCATCTTACTATACTTTTTACAAATAAGTGTATCCTAATATAGTATGCATTATACTTAAAGATTTTATGATCATATTATTATACTCTTCAATGATATCTATTTATACTCCTATCCCTATCCCTCTATAAGTATCATCTATGTATATAAATTTCTTAAAAATATTTTTATTTCCTTTGACCAAAAGTGTTTAAGAATTTTAAAAGCATTTTCTGGATTTGGGCAGCAATAGAACTATATTTAGTATGCAACAGACATATTACATTTTTGATGAATAATTATTGAATATAAAAATTATTTAATGGCATATTATTGAAATAAACAGACCTTAATTTCAGATTATTTTACATATATAGTTGTTATTTATTGTCTCCTGTAAGAATAAAACAGAATTCAGCATCATCAGCTGTTTTTTATTTTCATAGAGTAATTGTTAAGAAATCTGGCTGAAAAGAATAGGTAGAAGTATGAAAAAGGTTTGTTATGACAGTGTCACTCAATTATTTGATCTATTTCTATGATATATGCTCCAAATTTCATATACCTACTTGATTACTTTTTAGTTCAAAAAATTAGAAAGCATGTATTTCACAACAATTTACTAATTAGTTATATTATTCACTTTTTCAGTCCCACCACCGATATTTCACATTATCCTTTTAGTCACTAAAATATAAGCTACATGAGGCAAGAGGATTTTTTCTCTTTTGTTCACTTACGAATCTCTATAATAATGGTACCATAGTAAGATTAAGGACAGATGAGAATTTACCTAGCTTTCTTTTTCTCTCTTTTTCTATCTTTTTTTTTCTCTTTATTTTACTCTCTCCTTTTCCTTCTCTCTCTCTTTTTTTTTTCTCCTCTTTCTCTTCTTTTTCTTTCAGCAAAAAAGGAAGATATTGAGTAAGGAGGGAAGGGCTCTTCATGTGATCTATTGATGGGCTTTTTCTCAGGTGGACTCTTTATGAATGAGTACATATTGAAATAATTTGAAGATTGACAAAATTAAATGGTTGTGCACCCTTTGCCTTTATGACTCTCCAGGGGCGTGGGTACTCTTGTATGAGGCCCAAGATTTCATTTTGACTTCTTTCTTACCATGCCAACACATTTCACTGTTGATATAATTCTGGCACCTATAAAAGCATCTGTACTTTGTCTAACTTATATCCTAAGATCTTTTAGATGAATTGTTGATTTATGTCCTAATCTTCAAACAGATTTTCAATCCTCATTTGTGTATATCTCTGCTTCTACTTTTAGTGTTAAAAAATAACAATACGCTATCACCTACACCTCAACTGTATAAGCCAGAAACCTAGAAGTCATCTTAAAATCCGCATCTGTTTTGCCCACTGTAACTATATAAAGTTCACTATAATAAATCATTATGATCTCTTTTACTACCTACTAAATGGTAAACACTTAAACCCCTCTTTCTTTCTGTATAGATCCACCAGCATGCCATAATTTAATCAGTAATATCCTTCCCTGGTGTTTTGTAATTATTTTCTAATTGTTTTCTCTCCTTTAATCTCTCTGCCATTCTAATCTACCCTTCAGAATTTTGCTCATGTGGTTGATATAACAATCCTTTTTTGTCATGTTATTTTTTCTCAAAATTTCTCAATGGCTACTCATTATTTAAATGAGAAAATCAACAGTAATTAGCCTTACTCTGTAAGACTCTCCATGGTCTGACCTTCATGTTCTGACAGGTTGTGATTATGCATTGCCATAAGTTTTCATTAATAAAACAATACTCTTCTCTTGTGCATTCATCTCTCCATTTACCCTGCCATCAACACACAGACAACAGTTTTTCCACAATACAAAGTTTCCTACACATTCTTCCTGCTTCCCCGCAAACACACTCTGTCCAGCATTTTCAGTCACCCCCATGTAACACATGTACTCTTTTGTGCACCAGTTTTGAGGTGTCTACTCCATGACTATTGCAATGCAAGACAACAGAGACACAACTGTGACTAAGTCACTATCTTGCTTTGGCAAAGTATACAGTTTAACAAAAATGAATGCTTTCTTTCTCCTGATTTTGTTTCTTCTTTTTTATTATTTTGTTTTTATTATGTTTAATTTTTAAATTTTATTTTATTATTTTGTTTTATTTTTACTTATTTTACCTCATACATATTTAAGTCTTATTTTAAAAGTGTTCATCTCACCATTTCCTTACACCACACACGAAAATAGACTCAAAATGGATGAAGGACCTCAATGTGGGAAAGGAATCCATCAAAATTCTTGAGGAGAACACAGGCAGCAACCTCTTCGACCTCAGCCGCAGCAACATCTTCCTAGGAACAACGCCAAAGGCAAGGGAAGCAAGGGCTAAAATGAACTATTGGGATTTCATCAAGATCAAAAGCTTTTGCACAGCAAAGGAAACAGTTAACAAAATCAAAAGACAACTGACAGAATGGGAGAAGATATTTGCAAAAGACATATCAGATAAAGGACTAGTGTCCAGATCTATAAAGAACTTAGCAAACTCAACACCCAAAGAACAAATAATCCAATCAAGAAATGGGCAGAGGACATGAACAGACATTTCTGCAAAGAAGACATCCAGATGGCCAACAGACACATGAAAAAGTGCTCCATATCACTCGGCATCAGGGAAATACAGATCAAAACCACAATGAGATATCACCTCACACCAGTCAGAATGGCTAAAATCAACAAGTCACAAATAACAGATGCTGGAGATGATGCGGAGAAAGGGGAACCCTCCTACACTGTTGGTGGGAATGCAAGCTAGTGCAACCTCTCTGGAAAAAAACATGGAGGTTCTTCAAAATGTTGAAAATAGAACTACCCTATGACCCAGCAATAGCACTACTGGGTATTTACCCTAAAGATACAAACATAGTGATCCAAAGGGGCACATGCACCCGAATGTTTATAGCAGCAATGTCCACAATAGCCAAAGTATGGAAAGAACCTAGATGTCCATCAACAGATGAATGGATCAAGAAGATGTGGTATATAAATACACAATGGAATTCTATGCAGCCATCAAAAGAAATGAAATCTTGCCATTTGCGACAATGTGGATAGAACTAGAGCGTATCATGCTTAGTGAAATAAGTCAAGCAGAGAAAGACAACTATCATATGATCTCCTTGATATGAGGAAGTGGTGATGCAACATGGGGGCTTAAGTGGGTAGGAGAAGAATCAATGAAACAAGATGGGATTGGGAGGGAGACAAACCATAAGTGACTCTTAATCTCACAAAACAAACTGAGGTTTGCTGGGGGAAGGGGGCTTGGGAGAAGGGGAGTGGGATTATAGACATTGGGGAGGGAATGTGCCTTGGTGAGTGCTGTGAAGTGTGTAAACCGGGCAATTCACAGACCTGTACCCCTGGGGATAAAAATATATTATATGTTTATAAAAAATTAAAAAAATAGAAAAAAAAAGTGTTCATCTCTTAGGTTTAACCTGACCTTTTCAGGGAGAAATAACAATTCTTTTAATTATGACCAACATAGTTCTTTTTAATGCAGCTAGTACACATAACATTTGGAATATTGCATTTTAAGTGTTTTTATGTCTAATATTCCATTAGCCTATAAAACTCTTCAAGTTGTTAATTTTTATTTTTGGTTTTCAATCCCACCTACTATGTAGATTTGAGCATGTAGTGTGTAATTAATAATATCCACTGAAATAACAAGTGTTTGAGTGCTAACCCTCTCAGAGCTATCTTTATATTTATTTGCAAGTTATTTTCTTTATTTTTAGATCATGTAAAAGTTGCTAGACGTGCTAACATGTAGCAGAATTTGATAAAAACAGCTTTATTCATGAAAATCAATGGCAACACATAGCCACACTCTACTCAGTGTGAGAGGCTGTTAAATATAAGTGGCATCAAAAGTCATCTAGTTGAACATTTCACTTGAAAGATATACCAAAAGAAGGCTTATAAAATAGAATGGGAAAGTGAGGTTTATGACCTGCATCTCCTCCTTTCCAGGGCAATCAGTGTTTTCTATTCTGGAGAATACTCTTCTTTTTTGTTCATATGATTTTATCTTCAGCCAAATAACAGATTTTTTTTTTCCTTTTTCTTTTTCCTGAGCCCCTTTACCCACTATTAAAAAAAAAAAAAAGAAAGAAAATCTGAAATGGTCATAGATTTGGTTATCTAGGGCATAATTAGCAGTTCACAGTATGCTCCATCCTCAAAAACTATTTTATAGGGGTCACCGTTGCTACATCAATAGTAAGTGCCTGCTATGTAAACTGGGGTTTGCTTTTCTGCCATCATCAATTTAAGATCATCTTAATTTCAAGAAATAGAAAACTCAATTCAAACTTATTTAAACAATAAAGAGAATGTATTGACTCATATAATTAAAATTCCTAGGCACAGTTTGCTCAAGGCTCTGGCATGGTTTGTTTAAAATTCTCTAAGTTGTGATCCCCTTGTATCAAATTCCTCTTCATATTGGCTTCTCTCGCTTTAGCAAATGGCTTCAGCAATTACAGGTCTCCAATTAACAGACCATCCTGAGCACAGCAAGCTTTGCACTGAATAGAACCATGGCTGGACTTAATCTCTTTAGCCAGGGGATACTGTGCACTAATTATTTTAGGTTTGATTTACCCAGAACAATCACTATGGTAAGGGGATTGGGATTTTATGAACTGATTTATCACCCAAACAATGTACCCCACGGGGAAATGGTAGAATGGATGTGTAAATAGAACTACAATAAATAGTATGAACCATCAGTTAAGGGAAATATTAACTTAATTCACTTTTTCAAAATCACTGCTTTTTACTTCTATGTTTAGAAGAATTAACAAAAGGTAGTTATGTAAAATTCTATCTAGAATACACTGGATCCAGCTATTTATCTTATCAGTTCTTCTCCCTCTACTGGCTGAATCTTTCCATTACCACAAAAGTGCAGCTCTTTATCCTATATGTAAAAAAACAAACAACCAAAAAATAAAACAACAACAAAACCCTCTTCACCTTAGTTTTACCTCCAAAATTTCCTCCTTATTTCTGCTTTTCATTTATCAAAACTCCTCAAAATAATTATCCATATAAACAATTCTAATTTCTCTTCCTCCATAGTTTTCTAAACCATTCCAATAAAAGAGTCGTCCTGGCTCTTATTAAGGTTATTAATAACCTGTATGTCTCCAAATCCAACGGTCAATTTGAATTCCACATTTTACTTGACCTATGAGGAACTTTTGATTTGGATGAACTTTCTATATTTCTGTATTTCTTTCATGAAATATTTGCTTTACTTGGTTTCCAGGATACCATAATCTGTTTTTTTTTTCCCCCTTACAAATTCAGTAGTTTCTTATTTTCCTTTGGTGGTGTTCTCATGTCTGTTTGTGTATTAATACAAAAAGACCTGGAATGTCTTTGTTTTTTTCTATCCACGCTAGCATCTTGGTGACCTCATACAATTTAATGGTTCTAAATGCCACCTACATGGTGAAAACTCCCAAATATATACATCAATAATTTGGTATTCTCACATTAGTCATAGTTTCATATAGGTAACAATCTATTAGATATGTCCATTTAACTAAGTGGAATCTCAGACTTACTATCCTTAACTTACTACAAGTTTGCCTCTTGATATCCCATGCAGAGATTGGCCTGATATTCCCTCAAAATATGGGGCCATTCCATTTTTTTAATTATTATGGCAAAAACTTTGGTAACGTTTTTTATTAGATGTAGAGGCTCCAAATTCCCATTTTTTTAATTCAGAATTTGCTGAACCTCTTTGTGTCCACTGATAAAGTGTAAAAAAAAAAAACTTTTAACTAATATTTTGCTTAACATTATCTCCTTTCCCCAGATGCTAAACATGCCTTCTATTGTCTAATAAAAGTGGGTATTAGGGTTAAAAAACAATTAATGAGGGCCTTGGTTTTAAAATGAGCTTTTCCATTTACAATATAAACTGCCTCTTCAAGAGAGGCTAATAAAAATATGCCTTAGAATTCAGTTACTAAAAAATTGTAAATTTGTTTACTTTTTCAAAATCTTATTCATAGAAATCATTAAAACAAACTGCTCCAGTAGTTTCTATCATCAACTGAAAAAGTCAATGAACTATTTTTTAATGCTTGGTTCCATTCCCCAAATCATGCAATCAGCTTGCTCTTTCCCTAGTACACTTATGTAATTGTTTTAGTTAAAAGCCTACAGTTTATATGTTAGACAATTAAATGACACAAAGATGGATTGCTCTAAGCAACCATTTATGGTAATTGAAACAGTGTCATTTGCAGCATGTACAGACTATTGCAGAAGTTTGAGCTCTGGGTGCACAACCTACTCTTCACCCTTTGTAGAAAAATTACCTGGTTCCTCAGAGTATATTGTCTTCTCTATACTATCTTGTGATTTTCATTTTCCATGAAAGCATGATGAATGCATTATATATAAATTCCCAGTCCTTCTAGTAAATGCAGGGCAGAGTCATTAATTAAAGTGCGACCATTCCGGTCTATAAAGTATAGCTCCAACCAAACAGGCAGATGTTACCTGCTTCATTTCTCTTTGTTCCAGAAGGTGACAAGAAATATAATTAACCTTTCTCTCACTGTGTCTGTACAATTTTATATCTCCTTTATAATACACCAAAACACACATGCACACACTAATATATGTTGTAAGCCAAATAATTACATGATCAAATCAATGCACTGGTATGATATTATAAATGTAATCTTCATTTGAAAAATATATTATTAAACTCTACCAGTACAAATATCTGATATTCCAACAAGTATATTTTAATATATGCAATATATTAACATTAAACAACAAGGAAGAATTTAGTACTTATGAAAGTTGCTAAAAAGGAGTAAATTATGCATTTAAATACACTTAAGAAATATTTTTAGTGACTTAGGTAAACAGTTGAAATAAGCAAAAATTCCAAGTGTTACGTTTTTTTTCTGGTACAGAGGCGAATAATTGCCAATCAGATTTCTCCCTGTGGTTTTATGACTGTTTTTACCTACACATTAGCCAGATTCTACTAATAAAAATAACTGTATCACATTCCACTATTATATAGAATTCTAACAAACTAAATGAATATTAGATCTGAATAATTTTAAACAGAAAATGTTAGCCATGCTATTTGTATTGAAAATAACGGTAGCTCTTTTAATCATTGAAAACCAGATACTATTTAAAACATGGAAATAAAATAGTGGATTTTAGCTCTGTGATACTTATTCCAACGTTAAATTCTATTGTAATTCTAATGAAACTGAACTATATTAAACTTTGGTCCAGAAATTATGACATTATATAATTTTATAGGAATTCTTTTTCTTTCCTTTTGCATTCAAAGCTATATCATTTTAATGATGCATGAGAGAGTGAGACAGAGTGAGAATGTCTGTGGAAATAGAACCTTCAAATCAACTGCAGGGTTGTATTATTCTCCCTAAAATAGATAGAATGTGAATCTGGAATAGTTTTTCAGTTTTTCCCAAGTTTAGCAATGAATTTTTAAATCCTAATAATCTTGTTGGATGAGCTCTTCATATCCTGGAGGGAAAGAATATTAAGTACCTTCTATTAATAAAGCAAATTGTTTATGTATAGCTTACTTAACAATTGAATATAAAATAAGTATACTTCTTGGGATAGTCTTGAAGCAGTTGAGACACTAGATCCAATTCTATGAGTTGTTATCCTAAATGGATCTACTATAACGAATGGTCAGTTCTGTCAAATGTCAATCCTAGATAATAGGTATATCAATGATTAATGGCAGAAATCTATCTAACTGGCAGTTTTACAGAGTTTTAATGATTTTATTAAAGAAATAATAATGATCTGGTTCAACTTTTATTTTCATCTATTCTTTTAGAAAAATTGATGCCTCTCTTAACCTTCTATAGTTTTATTTTTATAATACAGTTTTACTTACTCATCTAGTCCGTTTTAAGAATATGGCAACTCTAAATTTTGACATAAGCATTAGGTAGTTATTCTATCCATGTCTTAATGATTTCAGACTGCTGTTAGAGTACCATGGTTGGGGTGGCTTAGAAACAACAGAAATTTACTTCTTGTAGTTTTGGAGGCTGGAAGTTGGAGATCAGGGTGCCACTCTTATTAGGTCTGGAGAGCACCCCTTCTGGCTTGCAGACCACTCACTGTGTCCTTCCATGGTGGGAGGATGAGAAAGCTCTCCAGAGTCTCTTTTAGAAGGGTGCTGATCATATCATGAAAGCTTCACCTTCATGATGTAATTACATCCTAAAGGCCTTACTTTCCAATACCATCACACTGAGGGTTAGAATTTCAACATATAAATTCTGGGAGACACACATTCAGTCTATAACAAACCATAATGAGTTGTATCTTTGTAAGTATGGATTAATAAAAATATGACCCTCACTTCCTTAACTCAATGTTAAGAATAAATACGCCCCGATTCTCCTTTTGAAATCTTGGGAGAAATTAGGCTATCTCCCATATGCGTGTTTCTGATGGACACAAATGAAGAGTTCTATGGCATAAAAGGGTGAACCAACCATAAATTGCTTGCTTAGTACTTTAAGACATAACTCGGGTTTTCTCTGAAAACAATGTCTAAAAGAGAAGCTTGAGCATAAGCAAATCAAAGTCTAGGAAGGGCCATCAGTATAACCTTTTTTTTCTCACCACCTCCTTCCTAGGGGATTTTTTTATGTGGCATTTTAGGCTTCAGATCAAATTAAGTTAAAGGGATATGTTGCCTATAGCCACCCCTTTTTTAGGTGGATTTTACAAGTTACAATTTATTTGATACATGAAAGTGGGCTCTAAAAAAATTGAAATGTAAAAAACATCTGCTCATGTCTCATGAGCCAACTTTTTAAAATTTGAAACTCCAAAAAAAATTGTTTTTGAAATTCCATGGATAATCTCTGGTTGTTCTCACCCTTCTTCTTCATCCTAACACCACATAGATACTTACCCACTGCATTGGTTTTATTGATTTAATGTACGTCTCTTTCACTAATTTACAAACTTTCATCAAAAGGATCTTTTCTTTAGTTATCTTTGTTTCAAACCCGCCCACCCCTTCCAAAACCATTGTGATTAGCAGATGAAGGGTACCCAGTAAATTTTAATAAAAAATAAATGATGAGAAATTTTTTTCTAACTTATCCTATAATTTAATTTCGGTACTTTTTTATGGAGCATTTAACACCCTTATGCATGGGTGCCACTTTAATATCTCAGGATCTGTTTCTATTGATAGGAAATAAGCCTTTCACTGAATAAATACTGGTTTAGAAGCTGAAACAAACTTTGAAGCAGCTCATTGTGATCTATTAGATACCAGAAAATAGAATTACTTCAGTCTTATTTATCATGTGATTTTTAAGTTAGAGTGAAATCTAGTGGAAAAACCAAATGTTTAAGAATTTTCAGGTTTAGAAAAAAAAAAGAATTTTCAGGTTTAGGATTCTATTGAATAATCAAATGGTTATTGTTTTCCTATATGATTTTTCCATGTTAATAGCATTCTCCCAATTGCTTAAATAAAATGGTTAATTTGATTAAGACAAGTGCCTAGAGTATACATTGTTTTAGCAGATGAAAAATTTTTGATATATAGTGATGAAAACTACTTGATGGAAATACAATTGGCCTCTTGAAATAACTTTACTTATACTCAGCCCATTTCATGCAGAAAAACCTATCATTACAGAATAACTGTGTCAAACTATTTGAAACATTACTTGAAAGTTGCTTTTGTGGAATCATTCAAAGTTTTTTTCACTATTACTTTTATAGCTAGACAGAAGTTAAATTTTGGAGTCCAAATAATGATAGTAGGGAATTTTAATAATGTTTCCAGCCCTCAATATTCCTGACCACAAACTTCTAGAAATAAAAGTGAAAATGCTGCAGTTTTCATATTGTGAGAGAACTATGTAAAAGAAACTGTGGAAGTAAGAATGTACTTTCTGTTTGTAAAGTAGGGGATGTTAGGTTTGTCAACAACAAACACAGCTTGCTGTTCAATATAATAGTTGAATATGATTGTATTGTTATTTTGAAATATGTTTCTTTGTGTATATTTCTTTTGTTTTCATTACCAAAGACTAAATATTGTTTGAATGGCCTTGAAACTATGGTCATTTATATCTTGTGGGAACAGGCCTTTAGAGACTACAAGTGTATCAAACTTCAGTGAAGAAGGAAAAAATTTCCTAATCTCATACACAGTTCTGTATTTCCAAGGGCAATCAGATAAAACATTTGTGACCTTCCATCTTTATTTTTAAAAATGAACCATGATTGAAACATTTATATATAATACATTCTTTAGAAGAGACCTTGCTGATAACAGGGTTTTCAACGATTGATGCTCAGAATAAAAACTATTTTGACCTTCAATTCCTAACTTCACAATACCTTTGAAAAAGATATCTTGGAAATTTCAATAAAAACCTTAAAAACCATATTTAATATATAACATATGTTGACTGGGCATATTGTTTTATTATAATAACAATCTTGAATAAAAACTGTACAGGTTCAATATCTGCAATTACGATTTACTTTGGTAAAAAGTATGGTCACAGACAGAATAGGCAGACAGCCAAACTTTAAGGATGCAACAAAGCACAACTTCAGCATTGTGCTGGGCAGAAGTACAGCCTACTGAGAAATGACAGAGGCAGAAGAAAGTCCAGCAGAGAGAGACAGCAATCAGAAAGAGGCCAGAATTTTATGGAATAAAGGTTTTGGGCAAATTCCAGGTCTATAACAGTCACAGATGAGCCAGAATATGAAATTAAGCAAACTTATGTGTTTTTAGAAGGAAAGAAACTGTGATTCCAATTTCTTCAAATTAAATAAATTGAAATAGTCTTATATTATGAGTGAAAAAGGAAAATTCTGTGTATATGCTATAAAAATCTTCATTACCAAGACAATTTTCTTAAACATGGAAAAGTGTAACTTTTTACCATTGTTATTGTTTCTCAAGCTCGAGAATCAGATAGCTGCTTAATCTTATTATATATCAACTATGACCAACCATATTTTGAAGGCCATGATTACTAGTCGGTATGAAAGGTGGTACAGGTCATAAATTCCTAGATTTAAGTGTCAATCTAGGCCAAGGTCAATCTTTATTGCTTTCTAGACAATTTACTTGGAAGCAGATCAATTGTGGTGATCGCCATGATGGTAAACCTCATATAAGGAAACTGCCAAATTCATAGCCTTGATTGAGGGAATGTCTCAAAGGGTTCCCTAGGAGTAAGTAGTTACGTTTTTGATCAGATGGAAGTGCCACCTTGGTAACAGCTGAGTGAATATGAAATGGTCCATCAACCCAAGGTAGAGAATTTATGGGCTTGGCAGTGGGCTGCTTGGCAAAGCCATCTTGGCAAAGCATTGCCTGGCAAGATGGCTTTGCAAAACAGAGATGGTAGTTTTAATTGGGCCAGTCTCATTCTTTTCAAAACGTAAATTGGAGATAGAACGAGAAAGAGAGGAGAGAGCTGATAGTGGAGAAGACTGGGTAGAGACAGAAATAGCTTCTGAGAATGTAGCTGCAACCCAGCAGTGACTAAGCCACATGCTGCTAAGAGGTCGAGAAAAACAATCTAGACTTTGGATCGGTTTTAAAATTGTTTGGGCTTTTTTGTTTTGTTTTGTTTTGTTATGTTTTGTTTTAGAAAGAGAGTACGTACAGAAGTGGGAGAAAGGGCAGAAGGAGAGGGAAAGAGAGAATCCTCAGGCAGAATCCCCACTGAGCAGGAAGCCTGACAGGGGCTCTTTCCCAGAACCCTGGGAGCATGACCCGAGCCTGACCTGAAACCTAGATTCACCCACTTAACCAACTGGGCCACATGGGCACGCATAAATGGTTTGGTCTTTTAGCTGAAACGCTATCTTCCTGTCCTCACAAAGTCCATGAAATTCCTATTGCCAACAAAACCCTGTCAGTTGGGTTATTAGAGTGCCTATCTCTTTTTTATAACATTATTCTTACTTTCCTTAAATCCCATTACTGTTTTTAGTACCCATTTTAACACACAAGAACTTTCCATTTTCTTCATAGGCATTTCATAACCTTACCTAAACTCTATCTTCTATAGTGCATAATGAATATCAGCCACTCAAACATTTCCAGTAATTAAACTTTTATACAATCGAAATACATTATGAAAATTCAATGCTTTTCCAGTTTATAAGACTTTAATTTTCACACATACTATTTTCTTTGCTCTGTACAACATCTGTAATGAGAGTAGAGAGTGTGCTGACTCTTCAACATAATAAGGTCAGAGAGATTAAGGATATACAAAGAAAATATGCTACCCCAAGGATATAAACACAGAGTTTGTAACTCCAAATCCAAATCTGTTTTATAAAAGACTTTATTTATTTACTTGAGAGAGAGTGAGAAGTAGAAAGAGAGAGAGCAGGGGGAGAGAGAGAAACAGACTCTCTCTACTGAGCAAGGAGCCTGACATGGGGCTAGATCCCAGGACCCTGAGATCATGACCTGAGCAGAAGGCAGCCACTTTACTGACTGAGCCACCCAGGTGCCTGTCCAAGTCCAAATCTAATATTCCTTCCCATATACCACAGTTCACAAAATAACATAAAATATATGTTTAAATTTACATATTTAGAACTTAACAAGGAAAAGCTTTCAATTAGTCAATTGCTTATGAATCTTATTTTCTTATCTGTCTATGGCAAACAAAAATTAAATTGCATTGAAGCTAGTTTAATGATTTCAGAGACACTACGTGTTTAGGGTATAAAAGCTGTTTATATCAACTAACTTTTAGATATCTAAGACACAAGGAAAACTAAAGCATTCCTTTAATCACAAAACTAGTAGTGCAATTGAAATTAGAGAATGATCAATTTTTTAATTATAACATACATACATATATATCCAAATGATTAGATGAAGAAATTTTAATAGTAGTTTTGGGAACAAATTTCTTGATCGTTGTAGAAAATTTTATAGCTTATATTAATAATGAAAATATTTGATGTGCTTATCATTTGTGGTGGACTGAATGTGTTCCCACCCTTTAAATTCATATGTTGCAACCCTAACCTCCAATAGGATGGTATTAGTAGGCCTTTAGGAAGTAGTTACATCATGAGGATGGAGCCCTCATGAATTATATTTGGGTCTTTTATATAAGAGACAGACATGCTCGTGCAGTCTCTTACACCCTGCATCTCCCTCTCTCTCTCTCTGCCATATGAGAATACAAGGAGAAAATGGCCAACTGTAAGGCAGGACAGTGCACTCTCCCCAGATACCAGAATTGGTAGTGCCTTGATCTTAGCTTGTGAGAAGTAAATACTTGTTTTTTTAAGCCACCCAGTCTATGGTCTTTGTTTTAGACACCTAACCGACTGAGACATCCATCATCTCATCTGTTCACCTACACAGTCCTTTCTCTTTAGAAAGAGAGAAATGTAAAGATGTAAGTATTATAAAAGAAGATATATAGAACCATGGCTTCCCAAGAAAGGTCATAAGGGCTTTCCCCACCTTATATGTCTTAAGAAATTTCCATCTGTCCCTTTCATGATACTCAAATATTATGCCTAGCACAAAAATGCAAAATCAACATAAGCCCCTTGTCATTCCATTCTACCTCTTTACACATGTGTTTTCTTGTGGGCAGTTGTTCAAACAACCCTTCTACACATAAATTCTAGAGAAAAAAACTGCAGGATAAAATTTTCCAGAACTCATAAATTTCCTCTAGGAATTTTAGGTATTTTATGGTGAGATGATCATGTTAGGCAGTTAGTTAGGCATGAGCGAGGAGGGATAAAGAGGTGCTGGCCACACCCTCAGTGCCATCCCTAAAGGTTAACAGCCTTAAAGCCGCCTCTAAGGGCTAACCATACAGGAAAGGCCTAACCACAGAGCTGGTTCAAAAGCCACAGAGGGCTCTCTGCTCAGCAGGGAGCCTGCTTCCCTCTCTCTCTCTCTCTCTCTCTCTCTCTGCCTGCCTCTCTGCCTACTTGTGATCTCTCTCTGTCAAATAAATAAATAAAATAAAATAAAATAAAAAAAGCCACAGAGGACTTTTAAGAGCTGAGCATATGCACAAAAGGTACAACTTGCCTTTAAGTACATTTTTTTTTAAAGATTTTATTTATTTGCCAGAAAGAGAGAGAGCACAAGCAAGGGAGTTGAAGGCAGAGGTAGAGGAAGAAGCAGGTTTCCTATTGAGGAAAGAACCAGATGTGGGATTCGATTCCAGGATGCTGGGATCATGATCAGAGTCAAACGCAGCTGCTCAACCAACTGAGCCCCTCAAGTGTTCCTGCCCTTAAATACTTTTATCTTAAAGTTACAACAAAAGCTCATTAGAGACTCATAAATATTCAATACATAAATAAATACGATTATAACAGAATGCATCATGGGTAGGCACAAGAACAGAGGCCAAAATGTTATAGAGCCACCAGCTGTCAATCAAAAATTTCAATCAAAGCCAAATGCCCATGTACACAAAGCAGTCTTAAAAAGATGCCGCTAGGGGGCGCCAGGGTGGCTCAGTGGGTTAAAGCCTCTGCCTTTGGCTCAGGTCACCATCCCAGAATCCTGGGATCCAGTCCCGCATCGGGCTCTCTACTCAGCAGGGAGCCTGCTTCCTCCTCTCTCTCTGCCTGCCTCTAGGCCTACTTGTGATCTCTGTCTGTCAAATAAATAAATAAAATCTTAAAAAAAAAAAAAAAGATGACGCTAGGCTATACCTGGGTGGCTCAGTTGGTTAAGCCACTGCCTTCCGCTCAGGTCATGATTCCAGGGTCTGGGATCGAGTCCTGCATCAGGCTCCTTGCTCAGCAGGGAGCTTGTTTCTCTCTCCACCTCTGCCTACTTGCATCTCTCTCTCTCTCTCTGACAAACAAATAAATAAATAAAATCTTTTTAAAAATTAAAAAAAAAAAAAGATGCAGCTAGAATTTCTGGAGGCCATTCCCACTTTTGCTCCAGCAGTGGCCCGCTTTCACCTTTGAAAGTGTAGTATCTTATCTACTCGATAAACTCATCTGGCCATTCTGGTCTTGGGTCTTCAGTCCTTTGGTATATCTGGGACAAGAATTGAGCCACCTGGGAACAATCACACCAAGGATAAGGGGATAGATACAAATCTCGATACTGCTTAAGTTTTCATCTGGACCCTTCCCTTGTGAGTATAACTAACCTTGCATTCTGTAAACTATCTTCCAATGAAAACCTTATTAATTCAGTGTATGAGTATCAATCCTTATTTATTTTAGTGAGGTTTGGTTTCTAAAATGACCACTATATGACCACTACATTCCTATTTTCAATTCTGAAACCCTGAAATTCTGAGATTCATTGAAATGTTCTTGCAGGACTTTTCATGTGGGTGAAAGAAACTAGATCCACAGAACTTGGTTATTTTTTGAATGTGAATCTGTATTACCATCTTATGAGATTCATTGAGATTTAAGGAGTTACATTTATTTATTTACTTGCTTATTATTTCATTCATTTTTAAATAATTTACATTTATTTATTTATTTTTTAAAGTGGGTATTTTTATTTATTTGTACTTAAACCTATCCACCAACCAGCCAAACTGGTACTATTATCATACATTAAAATACAAAACATCTTTCTACAAATACTAGAATTAACAGTTCTAGTAAAACCTCACAAGGGGCAGAGGAAATCAATGAAGGACATTGTAGTTTTACCCTTCACCATTAAAAACTAAGGTTGGTAACAAGAAAGCCTCACAATCTCAGAATATACCATTATCCTTCATCACATGTCTTTGTATCTTTACTTCCTATTCTTGAGGTTAGATTCTAAAGCCTGAAGATACCCACAGTAGGACCGTATCCAGTTAGCTACAGCCAGAAACACCTGTTCCATGTTGTGCACAACCAATGCTACTGAGAGCTTTGACTCCAATCGTACCCCCTCAATAGATACAGTAAGAATAATGGGAAATACAATATTAAGGCAAAGATACAGGACTCTAAAAGACAAAGCCTAGGAGATGTGACACAGCCATCGCCCAAACCAAGATCGAGTAATACCCATCGACACACATCTTCAGGTTGGATGTTCACAGAGTAATTTGGGAACAAATCCATGATTTGCTGGGTACTAAAATACTTAGTGGACTGCTGTATTACACTATAGCTTTCCCCAGAAGTTTCTAAGAGGGACTCCAAATCGCTGACGGAATTTTGCTGGAACTGGATCTGGGGCTGTAGGGATTCCTCTCCACAGCTGTGGAGCTGGCTGTTCCAAGCTTGGGGGCACCGGGTCTGACTGGTCCAGGAGTGGTTGCTCCAAGACTGGCCGTTCCAGGAGTGGTTGCTCCAAGATTGGCTGTTCCAGGTCTGGTTGCTCCAATTCAGGTTATTCCAGGTCTGGTTGCTCCATATTGGAAGGTTTGCAGAAGTGTTCATCAGGTGTCCCTGGTGGTAGGAGTAGAAGGCTGGGTATTCCGTGGCTGCTGTGCTATTCTGAGTCACACTCTTGCTCTCCTTTGGCCAGTGGTTTTTCTGCCACCTCTTACATTTCATTCTCTGGTTCTGGAACCAGGTCTTCACCTGCTTATAGCTAAGGTTCAGAATGTTGGAAAGTTCTTGCATCTGCTGGAGGCTGAGTTATTTCTGCCTCTGAAATTGATCATTGAGGACATAGAGTTGGGTCTGAGAGAACACGGTCCTGATCTGTTTCTTGCCCTGGGCTGTGTCTTCCTTCCTCCCCATTCTCTCCTCTGCAGAAGTGGGTGGTAGTTTCATCTTGGGACTGGTGGAGGAATCGGGGCTGTCCTGAACAAGCAGATCCATGGAGGAAGGAAGAGGAGAGACGGTCTCCATGTGGAGCGTCTTAGCAGATGACATTTGTAGGAATGTGTAATTTTCTTCAGGCCTGCAAACCTCAGGCATTGGAGAAGAGTCCCTAGACCCGGGTGGTCTGGGGCCAGGCAGGCACTGGGGCAGAGTGGGATCCTCACTCATGTTGGGGAGTTGAGGGTAGGGAGGGGGAAAGAGCAAGATTGTAAGGAAGGCCCAGGCTTCTGGATCCAGGTGGAAGAGCCGGGAGAAACAGAAAGACATCCAGGTGTAAGAGTATGAGAAAGACAGAATGAAGGAGGTCACCCCCAAAAGGGCAAGAGCCAAGCAGCCCAATGGAGTCCTAAATAACTTACATTTTAAATACCTTGGGTTTCTTGATGAACTTTAGAGAAAACAGAAAAACAATGACAGTTTAATTTGTCTGATACATTTTAGCTGAATGGTTTTCTCATTGTTTTTGACTCCATTCTGATCAGTATTGCCATGTATGCATTGCAGAATTAAGTATAAGTCACTTGTTTTCGCATGATAACAAAATATTACTTTCTATTGAAGAATAATTTAATGGAAGATAAGAAGGTCTCTGTGTGAAAGAAAACTGTTTTAAAGTTTCCTGTCAGGATGTTTGGTATTTTCGGATTGGTTTGCTAGCTCTGCATATATAAGATCTCTGCAGTAGCTTTCAGGGAAGAAATAGCAGTGTTAGCGAATTGTAAATCCACTAAAGAAAAGAAACCAGATTTCATTCTGTGTTGTATTATAAAAACTCCTCCGCAATATTATATAAAATGCAAATCTGACCCAATTCAGTTCACCACATATCTTTATTTAAAATGATTATTTTCCTTATAAACAAATATATAGAAAAAAATGAGAAAACAATAGAATAAGAAAATAAAAAGCAAAGGAGAAGACTGAATAAGAAATGAATCTGTTTCATCAATCTATTTCTCTGTCTTGTTCTTGGTTTAATTGTTCTCTTCTAAAGCAACATTAAGACTGCTCTTATTGATTCCATCTTGGGAGATTACTCAATGTCTCTGTCTAGGTAGTTAGGTATTTTGGATGTTGTTCACAAGTTCTGTCTGAAACATGCTCATTTTTCATTGTAGCCTTTTCATAGGAAGGTTTATTGACCTAAATTTAAGGTTTCATTGAATATATTCATCTTTCTTTCTACTCTCTGATATCACTTTGTTAACCTCCTTTTTCCCTCACTTTCTGGCAAATCCGTTTCCTCTAGCTCATTTATTCTTATTTTCTTCACTGTATTGAGTGTGTGTGTGTGTGCCTATGTACTGCTACTGAGAGTGAGAATGACTGAATTTTTTAACATCATCACTAGGAACATAGTATTCTACTCTTCATATGTTAGGCAAAAGAAAGCGAAATCTTTATTTTATGCTTATTACTATTTCTTTATGGTAGCATTTCTGCATTGAATGGCTTGGGAATAAAAAAATTTGTGTCCGAGTTGGAAGCGCTCAATGAGATATGGCTTTTCTTCTTTGAAGTTAAAAGAAATATTTCATCACCAACTTTTGCTTCAAGTTCTTTCTGTAAATTCACCAGGTATAACTTTGAGCTGAAGTCAAGTATATATGACTAGAATCTCAGTTGTTTAACACTGTTTTTCTCTCAACTTGAGAGAAGCCTTTATGAGCCCCAATAATATTTCTTTATTTTATGCTTCATTATCTGTATACTATGCATATAAAAATGAAAATATTTGTCATCTCAAATCCTTTTTTAAGTGAGGAGAAAAAAAGAGGATAATTTGAGACCATTTTTTTTTAAATGACTGGGTTATTACCTAGTTGATTCTCTTATGCAAAGCATATACATCTAGGGAATAACCGTATCAGCATGGAATAAATCAGTGTACTGTGTAAGCTTGTCTATTGTATTAATTTGCTTTATATTGTATTTCACAAAGGAAATATTCAAGTTATTCATTGACTACAGATACAGATATCAATTAAAATTATTTGATAAAAACTCTGTCACTGAAATGTTCAGAGAAAATTAGATACAAGTTTGAGTGGTTGTGGTAGTACAAGCTAATGACTATTAGTGTCTCAGAGGCCTCAATATCAGACACAGGAAATTAACTGTATGTGGAGCTACATAATCCAGTCATGTTTTCAGTCCATTACTGTATCACATTATTGCAAAGACGAAACAGAGAAGACAAGGGAAGAGGAAGAGTTGAAGATTCTTTAAAATTAGAAGATAAAGCTCGCAACTGTTAAGATCCTGACAGAAGAGAGTAGGCACACTCAAATATTTTAATTAATAAGGGGAATGATAAATAGTGATGGAATCCATATTGACTTAAGGGAACCAGTAAGGCTTGGTGGTGCCCTCAGCAGCAGTCTAGAAAAAACCACTGATAATATATTTAAGTGATTAAATATTTCCAATGTGTCAAAATCACAGAAATAGCTGAGTGCATAAGGAGTGATAGGGATCATCAAGCACAAATCTTATTGTAATGGACAACATAAAAATATTTCCAAATCCAATGCATTCTACATCAGTTTTAATTATTATAACATTCTTTTTTATGGTTTGCTGAAATTTCTCCTGATATAACTTCTACTCTTTGCTCCTACTTCTGCCCTTTGGAGACCAAATGAATTATTTTGTACTCCAGATAGGAAAAATATATGTAGAAATATTTATTCCAGAGTCAAATACTTGAGGATTTAAGCCATATTTAAACTAAAATCAAGTTTGAAGGATGTAATAGTGTTCCAACCATTTCCCCTTATTGGATTTGGGAAGTTCATTTGCACACCATCTCCTCTACTGTTGCTATAAACGTCCCACACACCTAGTTAAGGTCACTTCTTATATTTGACACTTCGGACTGTGGTAGGAATTACTTCAACACTTATTTTCATCTCTTGTGTATCTTTCAGCTTCTCTCTCTACTAGACTATTTCCACCAGACTGCAAACATACTGCTATTTCTATGCATTAATATATATGAAATAATTTGTCTCCCGTTTCCAACTTCAACTAAGACTCTTTTAGTTTCATTAGCTTGAGATAAAAAATCACTGAAATAAATGTCCATGACACTGTCTCCCATTCTCTCTCTCTCTCTCAAACACACATTCCGTATCTCATTGAGCGCTTCCAACTCGGACACTCTGAGCAGAGAGCCTGATGCGGGGCCCGATCCCAGGACCCTGGGATCATGACCTGAGCTGAAGGCAGAGGCTTTAACCCACTAAGCCACCCAGGTGCCCAGAGTCTCATGTTTCTTGACTAAAAATCACAAGCAGCATTTATCAAAGCTAATCTTACATTCTTTCTTTTGAAACCTTTGCTTAACATACAAGTTCCCATATCTTGTCTTTCCTCTCTCTTTCTCTACCCCCTTTCCTAATTGTTTTGACTTAGTTTCCATACTGAGTCGTCTTCATATTCCAGCCTCTAAATGATTGAAAGCTCTAGGGCTTTATCCCTGAACAATTCCTTTGGGTGTTTAAATAACATCTTAAACTTAATATACCCGGAACTAATTCCCAATGTTCATTAACACCAAAATTATCCCTCTTTCAACTAATTTCCAGTTTCAGAAAAACAGACTACATCTTGCTGTAGCTAACGTACTCCAAGTCATCTATAACTCTTCACTGTCTCACAATCCATGTCTACTTTTTAGTTCTATCAGTTATGACAAATTATACATTTACCAAATACTTGAGCATCAGTAATACGGATTTTCATCTTTTTAGGCTTTAATGCTATTTTCTTTGCTGCTTACTACCCAAACACTAAGTTAGGGTTTTCCATTTGGATTGTCGTTATGACACCCTGGGTGGCTCAGTTGGTTAAGCGTCTGCCTTCAGCTCAGATCATGATCCCACATCCTGGGATGAAGCACTGCATCAGACTCCCTGCTCAGCGAGGGGTCTGCTTCTTCCCCTCCCTCTGCTTGCTGCTCCCCCTGTTTGTGCTCTCTCTCTCTCTCTCTGTCAAATAAATAAATAAAATCTTTAAAATTTTTAAAACTAATAAAATAAAATAATTCATCAAAAGTTTATATTATTGCAAAAATGTGGTACCTGACATATTATTGACTTTTCAATAATACCACAGTCCATATATAATAATGATTTGACACCACTGCTGTAAATCATTAAAAATAATCTCATTAACAATCATAAGTTTTAGGGTACCTGGGTGGCTCAGTGGGTTAAAGCCTCTGCCTTCGGCTCAGGTCATGATCCCAGGGTCCTGGGATCGAGCTCCACATCGGGCTTTCTGCTTAGTGGGGAGCCTGCTTCCCTTCCTCTCTCCCTGCCTGCCTCTCTGCCTATTTGTGATCTCTGTCAAATAAATAAATAAAATCTTTAAAAAAATCACAAGTCTTATTTCTCTTTAAACTTAATTTATATTTCACTTACCTAAGAGACTTCATAGTCACTTATATTTTTATGATTACCATCATAATCATTAATATGGTTCCCTATCATAGTTTTTTGTAACAAAATAGGTAATGAAACTTATTTATTATTTATTTATTCATTCATTTATCTTTTTTCTTTAGTTTTTAATTTTTTCTGGATTGAGTTACCATTAATATTATCAGCAATAAATATTTGAACCCAGCTCTTAAAATATAGCAAATATCAATAAGTCTTAAATATAAAATATAAATTTTATTATAAACAAATGAGTAGATAAAATGAGAATATATATAAACAGTTAAAAAATAAAGAAGATAATTGAGTGTTTGGGGTCACTATTACTTATTGCTCCAGTAAAACAATGACTATACTTATATTTTAGTTTTTGTTAGGTATTGTCATTTAGAAATTTTATTTATGTGTGTATCAGTAGATGGGAATTACAGAATTTCCATGATAGCAATAGTACTCAATGTTTTCCACTCATTCTAACTCATGCCTTCTTCCCATCCAAAAAATCCAGAGTGGACATAAGTCAAAATTTACTTTTTATACCCAGTGATAAGCTGACAACAAAAATAAGTCCTCCTACATTTTTATTGTTGAAATACAAGATCTAAAACCATCTTGATTTTCAAAAAACTATATTACTTCTTTAGGGTTATTCTTTGTATCTGAGAAACATATCAAAATATTTTGCCAACACTTTAAAATAAAAATGTATTATATTTATTTAACTTGATATAATCAGAAAGTGCTACAAATTTTTAAAAAATATTTTAAATTGTGATATATGTATTAAATACAATATTATTTATTTATATGATTTTAGCATTATCTCATACATTTTTAATTGTGTTATGTTAGTCACTATATAATACATCATTAGTTTTTGATGTAATGTTCCAAGATTCATTGTTTACATAGAACACTCAGTGCTCCATGCAATACATGAAATCCAACAAAACCTTAAAGCTATGTATTCAGTTATACCCATCTTTAGGAAAGTGGATCAGCCCAAAGAAAATAAACATAATTTGTAACTTTTTATATACCATTTGTATACAATCTATATCATGGAAAATAAATGTTGAATAAACAGTGTTCATTGTTAAACCAACCATCAACTCATAAGTCCTTTTGTCAAAAAAATATGATAACAATTTCTTAATTCAAATAAGTATTTTATAAATACTTTGGAAAATATTACCAAGAAAAGTAAAATAATTTACAAAATAAGTTTTTATGGTAGGATACTAAAACCAGCTAAGACAAATAATACAGGGAGAAAAAGCTGATTCAGTCTGTTTTAATATTTTATGAGAACAATATTTTAATAATTTTAATATTTATTAAGAAATACAATGGCTTCTTATTATTTAATGTGTAGCAACACTGTGTGGTATCTAACACAAAGTAGTTATTTATAAAGTGATATCTACCATATAAGGACCAAGGCCCTTTCTATAAAGATGCACACATGTATATCAACCACAGATATTTAGCTTTTGAGTAACATGGTACATATAGACATTCAAAAAGCCTCTCACTTCCTCTCACAAATAAAAAACACCTCTGCCCTGGGACTGCCCTTATATAATTATTTCAATGATCACAGTGACATAAAATCAAATATGAAAAGTAACTTCCTTATTAAGCTTCTGTAAAATGGACCGGTCTAAAAATAATAGAAATACTTTAATTTAATCCAATGACATAATTGAAAGATAAAAGAAGGATCCAGGCACGCCTCAGTGGCTCAGTGGGTTAAGCATCGCCTTTGGCTCAGGTCATGATGCCAGTGTCCTAGGACCCAGTCCTGCCTTGGCCTCCTGCTCTGCAGGGAGCCTGTTTCTCCTTCCCTGTGCTCTTGCATTCTCAGTCCCTCTCTCTCTCTCTCTCTCTCTTCTTATCCTCAAATAAATAAATAAGTGAAAAATCTTTAAAAATTTTAAAATAAGAAGGTTCCATTTTTTAAGGGATTTTTAAAACACACAACTAATTGTTAATTCTTGTTACCTGGGATATGGCTATAATAGAAAGAAGTATCTTCATAGACTAGATTGTCTAGGAAGTTGAAATTTTATATCATATTGTAAAGTTCATTTTCTAACCTACTTGCTTTGTAAAGTGGCTGACATAATGATCCTACATAAAGTCATATATTTGTAGCCATTGAAGAGCTTTGCAATGAGCAGGGAACCTATTATAGAATTACTATATTAATTTTGCAGTTAAATCTCAAAAGAATTGAAATTTGGTTTCAACTTCGTTGTCACACAAACAAAGGTGCTTAAGAGATACATCTGTTGCTTTCTTCCTTAGCTACTTACCTTCTACATTTTAAAATGAGTGTTTCCAGCAATTATAATAATTTCAAATTGGCTGGTTTTCAATGAGTTAGATGGTTAGATGCTGTCATAAACGGAAGACCCAAGTTATTTAAAAATTTTACTATTAAAAAATGAAATGGTTCTGATGAAAATTATAATATTAAAAATAAAATAATACAAATTTTTAAAAGTTATTCTTTATTCTGCTCTTCCAAGCCACAACATCAGAAATTGTATGCAATCTCTAAAACAATTTTGATCTAGTTTTATTCTTGACCTAGAATTAAATATATCTATGGTAATAGAAGCTGCTGTAATAGGCATTTTATTGTTAAATGTCACCAGCTCCCAAGATTCTATTAGCAGAAATAATAACATTAATTTCATATTTAACTGATATCCATCTTATTGAAGAAAATGTACTTATTATTTTATTTGCTCATGGTGCTAATAATTTATTTTCTGAATGTGCAATTTAACCAAATTGAAAGGACATATTCAAGCACATCTGCTTTAGATGATAATTTATAATATTTTCTAAAATTTAGATGATTTTCTCTTTACTCATTTGAATTATTAAAATACACATGTTCACATTATAAAAACAGGATCTTAAAAGTTGAAATGTTATATCATTAGCAATAATCACTAATATTGAATATTTTAGCTCTCTTATATATTGAAAAAAAATTTTTAAATAAGTATCTTTCTCTCTGTAGATAGAGGATAATCTTTCTATGTGTATGTCTAATAGCATATATATATATATGTGTGTGTGTGTGTGTGTGTGTGTGTGCGTTTGTGTGTGTGTGTGTGTGTGTATACACATAAAGAGAGAGGATACCTCCCTAAAATATAATACCTGTAGTCAATCTCCTGAGCTAAGATAATTTGAGGAAAAAAAAAAAGTGTCAATGATGGGGCACCTGGGTAGTTCAGTTGGTTAGGTGTCTGCCTTTGGGCTCAGGTCATGATCCCAGGGTCCTGGAATTAAGGCCCACATCAGGCTTCCTGCTCAGTGGAGAGCCTGCTTCTCTCTCTTCCTCTGTGGCCCCACCCTGTGATTGTGCTCTCTCTCTCTCAAATAAATATATATATATAAATAAATAAATAAACAAATCAAAATAGGTCAATGATAACATATTTACTGATTGAAGATAAGGTATTCCTCGGATATGTAAAGCTGGTTTAAATAGAAAAACAAATCTCTTAAACAGAACTTAACTTCTTTCTTTATAGTATACTCTTCACTCCTCTGTTCCCTTCCAAGTAAATCTCTCCTGAATTGTCTGTGTATAGTCATCATACTGTCAGTCCTTCCATTTCTTTCTTTTTTTTTATTAAAGATTTTATTTATTTATTTGACAGAGAGAATGACAAACAGGCAGAGAGACAGGCAGAGAAAGAGGAGGAAGCAGGCTCCCTGCTGAGCAGAGAACCCAAAGTGGGGCTCGATCCCAGGACCCTGAGATCATGACCTGAGCCGAAGGCAGCGGCTTAACCCACTGAGCCACCTAGGCACCCTAGTCCTTCCATTTCTTTAGGAAGAGATTCCAGTTTAAGGATATTATTCTCTTTTGTTTGCCCTCCTACTTCACTAAACTCCCAAGTTCTTTTTTGTATCCTATTCATCAGTCCTGTCTCTAAATTTTGTCATACTTTGGAACTTAATACAGATCTCCTGTTGTCTCTATATACATACACCGTCATAGGTAATTTCATTTGTTTCTATGACCATGCATGTCATATAAGATTTTGATAAATACCAACTTATTTATCTCAGAAGTTCCCTTGATCTCCCTTCATCCCTTGACTCCACATGCCCATTTGATTCACAACTTTTTTTTTTTAAGATTTTATTTATTTATTTGACAGACAGAGACCACACGTAGGCAGAGAGGCAGACAGAGAGAGAGGGGGAAGCAGGCTCCCTGCAGAGGAGAGAGCTGGATGCTGGGCTCTATCCCAGGACCCTGTGATCATGACCTGAGGCTTAACCCACTGAGCCACCCAGGCGTCCCTTGATTCACAACTTTAAAATGTCCTCCAACCCCAGGCTTCATATTCATGTCATTCACATTCACATAATGACAACCTATTAATTTAGTTCTTCAGTTTAAACACTGTCTGGTCACTTTTGAATACTTGTTTTCTTTAATAAAGAATTCATCAACAAATATTGATGAATCTTCTTTCATAATTTATTTAGAATCTGACCTCTTGTCCCCACCCCCACACTCTGAACCACTATATCTTTTCTGAGTTTTAGAGTTCTAGCCTTCTAACTGCCCACACATCTACAGACACACACACACACACAGAATATTTTCTATACTTATTCACAATAAGTAGGTATTCTCCACGTGGCAGTAAGAGTGATTATTGGCATATCATATAAGTTCTGGGCTAACAACTCCAATGCTTTTCATCTCTCTCAAAGTAAAATTCAAAGTCCTTACTATGCTTTGTCTGATTGATAATATTGAAATTAACTCCTTCCATGACTTAATGTGCTTACTGTCCACCAGTCACACAGATTTCTTCATGTTGCTAAACACATTAAAACTCGAGGACATTACATTCTGTTGTTCTTATCTTTAAAGATCATTCCTAGATATCACCCCTCAAATCTTCTTTTCTTCCCAATCTTTGCTCAAATATTCCCTTATCAGGAAGGTTTTTCCTGAACACTCTTTTGAAAATAAGATTCCCTGCACTCTTTCTGCTTTTATTCACAATTTTTGTTCTGTTTGTAACACTTACCATCATCTGACATGTTATGTATTTGTTTGGTTGCTTATTTTTTGCTTTCCTTTCCATATTATAAATTCTATGATAGTAAGACTTTCATTCTGCTCATTTTGTCCAGAATAAGATTCATACATAGTTAACATTCTATAAATATATTTTAAATGAGTAAATGGATATGGATTAGAAATAAAGTAAGTATGCATCAAGATGGGGTTCTGGGAGCACCTGGGTGGCTCAGTTTTTTAAGCAACTGCCTTCACCTCAGGTCATGATCCCAGGGTCCTGGGATCAAGCCCCACATCAGGCTCCCTGCTCAGTGGGATGCCTGCTTCTCCCTCTCCCACTCCCCTGCCTGTGTTCCCTTTCTCACTGTGTGTGTGTCTCTCTGTCAAATAAATAAATAAAATCTTTAAAAAAGAAAAAAAAAGATGGGGTTCTGATTTTATAGGTGAGGTAGACAAGCAACGGAGTCCTGGTGAATGGCACATACTGTCTTGGGATTCATTTTGCAGTACCAATTAGTTCTATAGATCTGTCTCTTGGTGCTCTCAAATTTGTCAGAATATGGCTACAGTGAATTCTTGTATCAATTTATCTCTAAGCTGAAGAGATTTAGCACAGATGCTTCATTACTATGAAGGATCCTACTTGAAATCATGATTTTAGACATGACAATAACATTGACTTCGAGCTTACAAATCGAGATGCTTTCTATGGAATGACATGGCAACCATCAAACAATAAATTTAGAAAACCAGCCATTTTTTTCACTTATCTTCTAAATATTTAAATTCTAATATTTTATTTCCAAATTTTAAAAAGGAATATGATAGTTTGGTAAGGATGATCAAATAATTTTATCTCTCTCTATGTGTATGACTTTGTACCATGCTATGCTAGCTATATCTGTATCTCTACTTCAATCTTTATTAAAAAGCCCAGCAAACATTAATAAAAAAGAAAATTGTGATGTTGCTGCAAACATTTCCTCTTCTAATTTTAACACATACATACACAAATACAAAATAGGAAAGAAATTAATAGAATACTACCACTCACATATACATATACACACAGAAGAAATATGGTTAAAAATGTTAAAATATAAAGTTTTACTGTATGTATCACTCCAAATACTAAGCAAATAACAAATAAAATTCAGAGAGAAAAAGTAAAGAAGAAAACTTCAATAATCAATACTAAGAACCAGCTATACCTCAAATTATAAATTAACAAAACTAGCTTTTAAATGCACTGCTCTTTTTACAAAATTAAGGGACAATGTTGAGTGTAAATGCACTCTTCTGCAGGCTATATAAAGCAGTAGGAGTTTTCCATATATAGATAAAACATCCCAAATAGAAGCAAATGAACGCCTGCTGTTGTATGTGTGTGTATGGGGAAGTGGTGGATTGGATGCTGGACCCTCTATTTACTAAACCTTTCACTTTAGCGAGGGAAACAGAGCATAAAAGAAGGAGGAGACGTAGAATATAAATTAATGCTTCAGCTACTAATAGTGGTCAGCTGAAGAAATCACTGTAAAGACCCTACATAAAAAAGGGTTGGCAAAGAGGTTATGTTGTGATGTTGTGAACCCGAAACACAATCAGCTAGTGCAAAGCAAACTTCCAGGATAAACTGTGGTGAGACGGTACAGTAAATAACACGCATAATCCCAACAACTCTGCCCAAGCTTCTTTTTCTTTTTTAATAAGATTTTAATTATTGGGGCACCTGGGTGGCTCAGTGGGTTAAAGCCTCTGCCTTTGGCTCAGGTCATGATCTCAGGGTCCTGGCATCCAGCCCTGCATCCTGCTGTCTGCTCATCAGGGAGCCTGCTTCCCTCTCTCTCTCTGCTGCTTCTCCACCTACTTGTGATCTTTGTCAAATAAATAAATAAAATCTTAAAAAAAACCAACTTGTTAAAAAAAAGATTTTATTTATTTATTTGAGAGAGAGAGCGTGCAACCTGGGGAAGCAGTAGAGGTGGAAGGAGAGGGGAGTAAAACATCTCAGTTGGGACTCCATGCTGAGCATAGCACATGGATGCAGGGCTGTATTCCAGGACCCTGAGATCATGACCTCAGTTGGAAACCAAGAGCCAGACCCTTAACAGACTGAGCCACCCAGGCACCCCATCTGCTCCTAGCCCCTTTTCTAAGCAAATTTTGGAGAAAAGCCAAACAAGAAAAAGCCATGCATTCATTCAAAAATAACTATTAATGATAAAGCAACTACAATGTCACTAAACCATATACAATGAAAAGTGAAAGGAAAGGAAAAAAATACACAAAAGACAGGTGAAAAAAAAAGCACATCTAAAGAATTATATTGCAGAGCAAAAGAACTATGCAATATAAGTCAGAGGTTTTATATTTGCTCAAGAAATTTTTAGAAATATGACTTTTCTGAAATAAAATTTCAAAGAAGAAACTCGGGCTCAAAGAAAGTATCACAAAATAACATTTGACATCTATATATTATTTTAAAGTAACATGATATAATACGAATAAAAGAATAATATCTGATACAATTAGCAATCAGAGGGAGACAGTGGAAGTGAAAATACTCCACATACAAGTGAATTTTATTTCAGGATTATAATGCTGATACAAAATCGAAAAATTTATTCTCTCATTCACCATGTTCACAGAAAAAAGATTTATAATTTGTGCTTAATTTGATAGACTTAAAAGACATCTTATAAAATTCAACATCCTGGGGTGCCTGGGTGGCTCAGTGGGTTAAAGTCTCTGCCTTCGGCTCAGGTCATGATCCCAGAGTCTTGGGATCGAGTCCTGCATCGGGCTCTCTACTCAGCAGAGAGTCGGCTTCCTCCTCTCTCTGTCTCTGCCTGCCTCTCTGCCTACTTGTGATCTCAGTCTGTCAAATAAATAAAATCTTCACAAAAAGTAAAATAAAAATCAACATCCTGATTATAAAAAGAGTAATATAAGATAAAGGACTTCGTATCTAAATTTTACGCAAACATGAAATCAATATAAACATGAAATCAAATCAAACATGAATCAATATAAAAGAAAAAGATATTTTTAAAGATAAAATACTGATCACTCTTCACACATAGGAAAAGATTGTCACAATCATCATTTAAAAAAAATTATTTATAGAGGGACTCCTGGGTGGCTCAGTCGGTTAAGCCGCTCCCTTTGGCTCAGGTCATGATCCCAGGGTCCTGAGATGGAGTTCCACATGGGGCTCCTGGCTCTGTAGGGAGCCTGCTTCTCTTTTGCTTCTACTCTGCCTCTGCCTGCCACTCTGCCTGCTTGTGCAGGCATGTTCTCTCTCTCTCTGATAAATAAATATATAAATAAATAAATAAATAAACAAAATCTTTAAAAAATATTTATGGAAATACTTGCCTTAGCAATTTGACAAGACAAACCTTAAGGAATATTTCTCTTAGAAAGGGAAAGAATAAAGTATCGTCATCTTCAGATATGTTTGTGTATCTGAGAATGAAATAATCATAAAATGAATTTCCTGCTTTCTTTTTAATTATGTGAATATTTTTCAAGTTCCCATTTAACTTGTCTATTGGAATTTTAATTTTATCTCTTTATGGTAGATTGACATTTTAATTCCATAACTTTTTACTGTATGCTCAAAATTAATATTCCACCAAATATGTAAAATGTAAAGATTTGGTCAAATAGTACAAACTTCTAATTATAAGGTTGTTTGCAGAACCTGATGTATATCATGGTGATAATAATTAACAATGCTGTGCTCTATAATTGAAAGTTACTAAGAGAGTAGGTCCTAAATGTTCTCGGCACCCCCAAAGGTAATTACATGTGGTGGTGCATGTATTAATTAACCTTACTGTGATAATCACTTTGTAATTTATATGTGAATCCAATCATCACATTGTACTCCTTAAACTTACAAAATGTTGATGTCAATTTTATCTCAATAAGCTGGAAAAAAGTAAACAATATAGATCTATTTACCCAATGTATTCTAATATAACTTTATGCATGCATTGTCCCAAGTATTGGATCTTTATAACCTATAAATCTCACAAGAAATATTATACATATTTTTTCTTTAAACATTCATTTAGATTTAAAAGGAATGAGGAAGAAGGAAGAAAATAATTTTAATTAATTTCTTTATATAGTCACCATATTCAATGTACATTTCTTCTTGAAGGGCTGTTTCTACTTGATATTATTTGCCTTCAGCTTGAAGAAATTCCTCTACCATTTCTTGTACTTTGTACTTCTATTGGAGACAAATCATCTTAGTTTGCATTAATCAGAAAATATTTTGCCTTCATGCTTGATGGTTATTTTTACTAAACAGAGATTTCTGGGTGTTGGTTGTTTTCTCTCAGCACTATATAGGTATTGTAACTTTGTCTTCTGTCTTCGAATTTTCTGATAATAAATCTATGCTCATTTAAATAATTGTTCTTTGTGATAACCTAACCTTTTCTTTTTCTGGCTACTTTTAAGAGTTTTTATTTAAATTTTCTTCTCAACAATTTGTCTGTAATGTCCCAGAAATAGCTGTTTCCTATTTACCCTTGTTAGGGAAATTAATAAAAAAGATGTGACTGCCAATTGACCTGTGAGCTGGACCCAGACACTCAGAGGCTCCTCACCCCTTCTCTGCCCTTGTAATGTTGATTCTACTTTTCTTTCTTGCTCCAAGAGCTTGCTATATCTCACAACATAGCTTGAGATAGTGATGTGGCTGAGAACATCTACATAGTATATGTGACTAAATCCATTGAAGGCCTCTTTATAAATTTTTGAGATTTGTCAAGGGGGGGAAGGATCCACTCACTTGGCTATGGTCCAAAACAAGCCTTGTATGTAAGTTCCTTTTGCTCATTAGAACTGCTACCTACCAACCTGGAGGGACCTGCCTCTTTCTACAGTCTCTCCCTGCCCTCTGGTACAGCGGATAGTTTCAGATTATAGTTGGGAATCTCCAAGAAGGTTTTTAACCAACAATCCTCTTTGGGCTCACTGAACTTTTTTTTTTTTTTTTTAAGATTTTATTTATTTATTTGACAGAGAGAGATCACAACTAGAGAGGCAGGCAGAGAGAGAGAGAGAGAGAGAGAGAGAGAGAAGCAGGCTCCCTGCTGAGCAGAGAGACCGATGCCGGCCTTGATCCCAGGACCCTGAGATCATGACCTGAGCCGAAGGCAGCGGCTTAACCCACTGAGCCACCCAGGTGCCCCATGAATTTTTAGAATCTGTAATTTGATGTACTTTACTAAATTAGGAATGGTTCTGGTTCTTATTTCTGGAATTTTCTTCTGCTAATATGCTAATATTTGCTCCGGGTGAGGAATCTAACATTTAATATTTCAGCTTCACTGTATTTAATGTATTGACCTTTATTCCCACCCTCATGCTCATAAAAAGATTGCTTTTATCAGGCATCACATTTCTATTTCAAGTAAAAAACAGTAGAAAGAATAAGGGAACCTAAGATAAAGCACCATGCCATAAGCCTGTTCCTTGAAATGAGGTAAACAAAATGTTTTTAGGAAACACCATCAATCAGACACTGTTTATGTCTCTCCAACTATATATGACTTACAAAGATCATTTGGCCCAATAACTGATGGGGAAAAAAAAGATTAAATATTTGAAATTTAGCAAGCCACTTACATGATTGATAATAATATTCAGATAATTATTTTAATAACTATTTAAAACCTTAAACTAATTTCCTAAATTTTTGTACTTAAAAAAAACAAGAAAACCTAATTTTGATGCTTGCTTTCTCAATGTTTGACCATAGAAACATCACCTACATTTTTTTTTTTTTTGAGTTTTGATCTCCTAACCAACAGAATAGGGAAAGAAGGGTGAAGGAAATGATTTCCCTCCTGTTTAACTCATAGACTTTTTGTAATGATCAAATAAGTATATGTATCTGAAATTATAAAGATCTATATAAAGGAAACAAAGCATTCAGAATCTTGAGAAATGATGATGTGATATACAGGTACATGATTATTAGAGTTCAAAACATCTTTTGAAAATCAGATAAATTATTTACCTTGTTCATATTATATAGGAAAATCACATCTTGCCAAACATTTTGATAGTATCTTATGAATATTTTTATTTAGTTCATTTCTAAAATTAGATTATTTTTCAAAACTATTATGTTGGCTGTAGCATTTTTTGAAAAATCAGATGTTAGTGCATAGCATTAAAATAATTTGTCTAGGTTATTAGTCTTTTTATTTCTTGATGTATCAAGGCCAATTTTTGTAGCAAACACACTGCGTATTTCCAGCAATAAACAGAAGCCCAGCATATGTAGATTAGCATTAATCACTATGGTTACATTAGTTTTGGAACAGTGGCAAGGGTCATGTGAATATACTAGGATCACCTCTTTGAATATTTGCTCATTTACTCTAATCTGACTTTTCATTTACTATTAAAAATTTGCCTGTTTCAAGGTTCTTAGATATCAGAGCAAAAAGTGCCAAGAGAATAATTAAATCCATAAACACATTTTATATGTACATTCATTTTTAAAAAAAAATTGTTTGAATTTCTAAAGAAATAATTAAGCTTTAAAAAGCACACAAATTTTATTTTCAACCTCGTATATGTTCTGTGCATTCTTACATATGTTCCCCTTCAGTTAAAACCAAAATTTCTCATTGATGTTTATAAAATAATATGTGAAGTGAAGAAGTCAGACATATTTCATAAACATGTGGTACTTAAGGAGTTTTTTATTTGATGCATCTGTTTCAGAATCTGAAAAAGTTACATTTTCCATTAATAATTGTATATACTCATAATATTATGGATATTATTTCAGTCTATTAACTTCCAGACCCTCTCAAAACATTTCATGCTCTTTTGTCCTGGATTGCAGTAGTTCTTTATCCTTCATTCAGAATCACACAGAAACCTAAGGTTTCACTTGAATAGACATTCTAGCATCAGCTCTGATGCTAGAAACAATGAAATCTCACTGACAGCTTATTTGGAAACAGTTGGAATGAATATGAATTTCTTCTGTTCATATCTAGGCATACATTCATTTATTCTTTCAAAGGGGTTTAACTCAGTCCTTAGTATGTTCTAGACAATCATGAAATGTTTACAAGAAATCAATTTGCTATAAGTCCAAGCCATTAATGGTGAGATAGAAGTCAGGGATATCATGATAAAAATTCCTAGAGCTGATCCTTATAATCAAAGCCATCGGAAATCTAATGAGCACCTGGTAACTACAAATATTAGAGTGGACAGAATATAGATTGCAGTAATTTTGGTTCCCAACATTAGTTAGGTATATATAGGATATTAACTGAGAGCATCTTCCCAGTAAGAAAGGAGATGTTAGTCACTTCCATTTTGTATTCTTTTGGAGTCTAACTGAAGCTTGAGATTAAATCAGAATTCCAAGACTTTCATTCTTTATGAATAGGAGACATGTTTCTATAAATAGCTTATGAATTGAAATAGTCAAGTTTCAAACGAAATTATTAAAATATTTGACAGGATTTTTCAGCCAATTTCAATTCATGTTTTAAAATTTCTGTACTTGACTTCTACAGCCTATATTTCCATTTTAGAAACAACCCACTAATTTTTGATCATCCACAATCACTTGACATAACAATTAGCAATGCCCAATACTTGATCTAGTAAAGTAAGCCAAACACAGCAATCATTATTCAAGAGAGCTTATCAGGTATAGGGGTGACATCAAATCATTAACATTAAATTCATTTTAAAAAGTGGATATCATTATTTAAAAATAGATTAAATTTCTACATATCGTTATGTTTTGTTTTTCTTTACTGAAAAAAGCCAGATATTTTGAAATATCAATAATACTTTTCAAAAAATCTTAAGTAACATTAATACAAAAAAGTATACATTGAATATAATTTTACCTGCTGAAACATCCATTTTCTTGTTGATTTTATCTAATACTTTTGGCTTTCAATTATTTTATATAATAAATACTCTGATTTATAGTAATTTCTGAAATGTGTTAGTGCCTTAGTGCTTTCTAGTGTGAATCCTTTGACGTTTATTTACATTAGATTATTTATGAAATACTTTTTAAATTTATTGCATCTGTGCGTTTTCTATCTAGTGTGAATTCTTTGAGGGTTTTGGACAATGATTTTTCAGCGGTAATGACATTCAAGGGGTTTTTTGAACCATGAAAGACCCCAAATACACAAGCAATCTTGAGAAAGAACAAAGTGGGAAACATCACACTTTCTGATTTCAAACTATTTTACAAAACTATGATAATAATAATAGTATGGTATTGTCATAAAAACAGACACATAGGTCAATGGAACAGAGTAGAGTCCACAAGTAAGCCCACCAATATATGGCAAAATGGGTAAAGATGATCAAAGATACAAATTTCCAGTTTTAAAATAAAGAAGCCCTCCAGGTGTAATAATATAGAGTATGGTGACTATAGCTAATCATACTGTATTGTATGTTGTTTTCCTTTTTTTATTTGAAGTTTTTATTGAAATTCTAGTCCATTAACATATGTGGTAAAATTGGTTTTAGGTGTAGAATTTCATAATTTATCACTTACATGTAATACTCAGTGCTCATCAAAAATGCCCTCATTAATACATACCATCCATTTACCACATCTTCTGACCACCTCTCTCCATCAATCCTCAGTGTCTTCTCTATAACAGAATCTTTATGGTTCGCTTCCCTCTCTTTCTCTCTTTCTCCCCTCCTGAATGTTCATCTGTTTTGTTTCTTAAAGTCCACATATGAATGAAATTATATGGTATGTCTCTATCTGACTGACTTATTTCACTTAGCATAATATACTCTAGCTCCATACACATCACTTTGAAATGCAAGATTTCATTTTGGATGAATGAATGAATAATATTCCATTGTATATATACTGCATTGTATATTTAAAAGTTGCTAATAAAGTAGATTTTTAAAGTTCTCATCACAAGAAAAGAATTTGCAACCATGTTTGTTCACAGATATTAACCAGACTTATTGTGTTGATTATATATATATATATATATAGTCATTATTTGTATACCTGAACTAACATAATGCTATATGTCAATTTTATCTCAATAAGAAGATAGGATATCTCATCAATAGAATAGAAAGATATTTTTTAAACCTAATTGAAAGTCTAGAGATGAAACATACAATATATGAAATTGAAAGGCACTGGATGAACTTTAAAACAAATGAAAAATTATAGAGAAGGGAGTAAATAAACTTGAAGATAGATCAATATCAAAAGAAAAATTTGAAAAGATTGAACAGAGTCTCAAGAATCTGTTAGGTAATATAATACAGTTAGGTGGAATGGTAGAAGGAGAGAGAGAAATCAGGGCAGGCAAGAAAAAATGTTTTTGATGGTAGGACCAAATGCAATAGCACAATAGACAAAATGCAGAACTCTATGCTACTTGCTCTGAACTAGAGAAGGCTCCCAGAGAAGGCTGAGTTAAGACAGCATAAATATATACACACATCATCTCTACTGACCCCATGGAAATTAAAAGGATAATAAAGAAATGTAAGAACAAAAATATGCCCACAGATATGATAGCTTAGGTAATACAACCACGTTCTTAAAAGTCACAGGTTATCTCAACTCACACAAGCATAAATAAATGACCTATACTATTGTTTGAAATTAAATCATCAATCAACAATCTTCAGAAATAAAAATCACTATGCCTAGGTGTTTTCACTGGAGAATTCTGTCAAAAGTTATGGCAGAAATAATGCTAGCTGTCCACAATATATTCAAGAAAATACAAGCAAGATGTAACACTTTTAACACATTCTGTGAGTATTACCCTAATACCAAAACCAGATAGAGACCTTATAAGAAAAGAAAACTACAGATTACTAACCCTCATGAACATAAGTATAAAAATCCTCAATAATACATGAGCAAATCAAATCTAATGATGTATAAAATGAATTATACACTATGACCAAGTGGGATTAATTCTAGCTATATAAGGCTGGTTTAGCACTTGAAAATTAATCAATGCAATCCACTTTATAAATAGCCTAAAAAATAAAAATAATATGATTTTATCAGTTGATATAGGGCTAGCATTTGACGAAATCCAAAACCCATTAATAATACAAAATCTCAACAAAGTAAGAATAGAGGGAACTTCTTCAGCTTGGTAAATAAACCCATCAAGAGAAGAAAGAAAGAAAGATGGGCATGGGAGAAAAGCAATATTAGAGAGACACTAAACAGATCAATGGTCCCCAGGAGTTCAGGACCCAGGACCACACAAAATATGAATAGGAAAAGCACAGGGGATTTTTTTAGAGTGGTATATCTATTCTGTCTGATACAGTAGTGGTATGTGACATTGCATTTGTTAAAACTTGTGAAACTTTACATAACAAAAGAGTAAATCTTGCTTTCTGCAAATTAAAAGGTCACTTGGGAGGTCATAAAAATCTCTGGATGAAATGCAAACTGTGGAGAAACAATCTAACTGTTGCAAATATAAGAACCAATCTCACTGAAGATGGCAGAGAGAAATGGTACCAAACTAAACAAGTTTTTAAATGCATGGAGTAAGAGTAAAGACTAAAGAAACAATACAAAGCACTGTCTTCTAGTTGATAAAGTTGTTTCCCATATGGTATCTATTAATAATTCTGAAACCACTCTATATGTATAATGAATTAGAACAATTAAATAAATGGATGACAGAGAGTAGAGACCATATTTCTTAATGTTGAAGTGGGAAGTGATAGATAATCAAAAGAAGGCTACAGTGAGTTATGACCACATGAATCAGAGTAATTCATGTTTATCTTCTTTTTATGTGGACATGAATGGATTAGTATATACTCCTGTATTTGTTTGATCTACCAGCTCTCAAGACCCGGAAACAACAAACATGATAATAGCAGTGAGTATACCTAGATACAAGATTTCGGTTTCTAATACTATTCTCCAATAAAAGGAATTAGGACTCCTGGGTGATGGCTGGTTCCCAAAAGGGAGCAGAAAAAATACAAGGTGATCTTGGAGCACCTTGCATTGCCAGAAAGTAAGGAAATGTTAAATAAATGCACACACACACACACACACACACACGAAATATATTAAGGAGACACAGGAGCTAACTGAAAAAATTCCAAGTTCTCAAAGCTGGAAAAAGTTGAGCAAAAGAAATAATATAGTGCTGTGTTAAAATCTAAAGTTTAATATAAATTTCCATTAGTCCATGTTGACACAAGTAAATGACTGAGTAAATATTTCATCCAGACAAATATTTCATCCAGAAGAATCCCAAGTGATCTAAGAAACTAGTCTGCTCTCAAGGACTTGGTACAGAACTCCCCACTCCTAAGTGAGATCTGTGCATCTTGACATCTTTCCAATGAGTACAGTATAGAAAGGGAAAAAGAAGTAACTTTACAATGGAGAAATCTGACAAGCACCAATAATTAAGAAGTCATGCTTCTAGTATGTAGCCTAGATGTGATATAATGAGTTAAGACAGCAGTTTTTCTATGGGATCAACCTTCTAGAAAACTATGAACGCAGTTTGGCCATAAGGAAAACATCAACTGAGAGACAAAATACCTGCCCAAGTCTCTACAAAATTGTCAAGGTCATCAAAGCAAGGAAAATCTGAGAAAAATGTCATAATCACAGAGCTCTGAAAAAAGGTAAGACAATGAAATATAAAATCATATCATAGATAAGATGCTGGAACAGAATAAGGACATTAGGTAAAAACTAAGGATATCTGAATAAAGTATAGGCCTCACTTAATAATAATGTCTCAGTACAGGTTCATTTATTATAACAAGTGTACCATACTAATGTATATTACATAATAATGAAACAGGGGAAGTAATAATAGAAGAAAATGATAGGCACAAACATATTATTATATAATATACTCATACATATTATTAAAGAAAGCACAAAAATGTCATAAAATGAATATAATTATATGTCACTTCATAGAAAAATGAGAGTGTTTGGTTGCTAGTGAAAAAGTTTCATTATATTTAAGAGTTGTACAGCATTTATCAGTCACATATACATTTTTGTTCTCAATGAAATATTATCATTGGCATTTTGAATAATGTGCTAAAATATTTCCATGGCAGTGTGAGATACAATCTTCCACTGTTTCTAAGTATATGAATGGCCACTGCAAGCCGCCTTCATTACCAACATTCCAGAAGCCCTTTTTTTATGGTTTGAAGGAAGAGGCCAGGGTTCATAGCAGTCTGTCTGAAGAAGATGATGGTTGAACTGGATCTTGAAGGAAAGCTGGATCTTAGCAGCTGGATATGAGACACAGTATCATGGACATTATAGACACAGGTGATTAAATGAGCAATATAATCCATATGCATACCATTTGCTAAACTCTTCAATACACAAAAAATATGCATGGTTCCAAACTCAAAGTTATTTTTTGGATGATTTTTAGAGGGCTCTGATGTTTGTATTGTAGTTTGTTTGGTAGACATGGACATTATAAAGGGTTTTGAGTTGGAAAGCAATCTCTTCTAGGATAATAAACCATAAAAACTGCAGAGTGAATTATCAAGAAATGAGATGCAGAAAACCTAATGGAAGGCCATTAATCCTTGAAGTTCAGTCTCCAATGCTTCCTTAATGGCGACTAGTACCAATAAACCTATAAATCTTATATACCAGATTCTACCAAGAGTTACCTCCCTTTGGGAGAACTTGACCTATCTTCTCATCTTCTTTAAATAAATACATGCAACTATTGAGAATGTGTCTGCAGATGCCCCTTCCATACCCCTGATTCACTCAGCTCTGAATAAAAGTGGACCATGACTTTCTTTTATAACTCCAAGAGGAATTTCCAAGTAAAGGTATATATAGTCCACATAAAATTATGAATATGAATCTTAGTGAACACGTGATATTCTTTAAAATTCTCCCATAGTGCAAAAAGGGGTCTTATGAATAATTTTACTTGAAAGAAATAGACAAACCCACTGGGAGTAGCCAGGAGAAACAAATACATATCAATGCAGTTTCTTTTATGTGTTTTTCCTTATTCTTCCATGGAAAATACTAAATTTTAAGACCTAATCAGTCTTCAGGTAATTGATAATTCAATACAAAGTAGATCCATTCATAGAAAATAATTATGCAACGTGTGTCATTTTCAAATGCTTTAGTTGATTCTATTGAAGCATAGAGGGATAAAATACATGTCTGAGAGTCATCTGAGAAATGCCATAGGATGAAGGTAAAGGAGCAGGGTCCCAAATTAGTGGAGAGAAATATGAAAAACATTTTCAATTTTAGGAAAACAGCTTTTCCACAGGAGAAGCAGGAAAATCATTTCAATCAAGAGAGTTATTATCCAATGTGCATAAAAATACAATAAAAATTATTCATCAGGAAAAAATACGATATGATGCTGACTTTGTAGAATGGTATCTGAACATCTTTCTAGGAACTACAGAAACTCAATCCAAGCCTGGTTCTGGGGAGAAGTTGTAGTTGGCTTGCAGTCATGTTGGTTTTACCTTTAGAACAATAATAGTTGTAGGTATGGCCGAAAGGAAAAGCTATAGGTTCCTCTAATAGTGAACCCGTTGCCAAAAAACACATTAAGTGTTACTTGTTGTGTATATATATATATATATATATATATATATATATATAGTTTAGATGATTAAATAACATTAAATAACATGTAAGAGAGAGAAGCAGAAGGTGTTGCTTGTTCTCATACCAAAACTTCTATTTAGAGTTTGTGGCCTCTGTAATTTTGGAATCACATAAATGAAACAAACCTTGTTATGTCTTAAAGACTTGAGACATTTTACTGATGTTAATAAGCTTAAGGCCTCATAAAGCTGCATTATGATTTTCTCTTGCTTAGCTCAATCAGATATCCCTATGTAATAATGAATCTGGCTAGTCTTTGTTCCTTTGTTCCTTGTTACTGGGAGGTAGCCTCCAGATCCTTGGAATTTCCTGAGTGACAGTAGAGACTTTCTTTTTTTTTTTTTTTTTTTTTTTTTTAAAGATTTTATTTATTTATTTGACAGAGAGAGATCACAAGTAGGCAGAGAGGCAGGCAGAGAGAGAGAGAGAGGAGGAAGCAGGCTCCCTGCTGAGCAGAGAGCCCGATGCGGGACTCAATCCCAGGACCCTGAGATCATGACCTGAGCCGAAGGCAGCGGCTTAACCACTGAGCCACCCAGGCGCCCGAGACTTTCTTATTCTTAGTGGTGATTCATGGTGAGTCCCTTGGTATCATATGCCACCAAGATAATTCAGGATGGGGGCTGGTCATGCTAGAGAGACCAGCCATGTGATCAGGGGTTGGGGCTTTGAGTCAGGTGATATCAGCTTGACCTCTAGGGAGAGAAGGCACTGGAGTTTGAAATCAACTATGTGGCCAATGATTCAATTAAGAATGCCTGTGTAATCAAACTCCAATAAAAACTCTGAACATTGAAACTTGGGTGAGCTTCACTACTTGGGAATCCTTTGTTTATTGTCATACATCTATATGCCAGGATGATTGTATATCCTCATTCCACAGAGAGAGGACAAGGGAAACTTTTGCATTTGGAAACCTCCCAGACCTTTTCCTATCCATCACTTCTTTTGGCTGATTCTAATTCATATCTTCTTTCTATAGGAAAACGGTAATCATAACCATAGTGGTTTTCTGTCTTATATATGCTGTCCTGTGAATGAACAAAGAAGAGAAGGTAGTGGAAACCCCTAAATTTGGGGCCAGATTATTTGAAGTGAGGATGACCCTAGGAACTCACAGCTGGTGGCTGGTGTGTGAAGTGAGGGTAGTCCTCCGGTGAAGGACTATTAAGTTTGGTTTGATTCTGGTAGTTGGTGTCAAAAGTCATTGCAAATATTTTCAAAACAAAGTTTATAAAAGATACTCACTCTTACCAATTTCCTTTTTTCTCACCTTGCATCAGAAAGAAAGAAAGAAAGAAAGAAAGAAAGAAAGGAAGAAAGAAAGAAAATATTATAATTCAGCCATTAATTCTTGGTACATGGGTATTTCTTAATTTCTTTCTTAATGGCCTCTACCTACCATCATGGATGAATAAAATTACAGTGAACAAATTTATTTTTAAGTGAAAGGCAAGCATCATGCATTTTAAGACAAATAAAACTCATTATTATTATATAGCTCTGCTTAATAGTTAAATAAAATAACAAAGGCTCTGATATTAGCTCATAGATAATTATGAGGAAAATACATCAACCATATCAACTTTGACTCAGACCACCACTTCTTATTCAGAGAACCTAGAAAATGGTCCCAAGTCTAATTAAAACCGTAGAATCAATGTAAGCACTTAAGAACTCTATCTCCAATACTGAACCCAAAGGCTAGAGTTAAGTTCAGTAAGTTAACTAACTTGTATTTCAGCTGTGATTCTCAATATTAAAATAGTGTTGAACACAACTGTAACCAGCAATCATGCTTCCTCCTTCCACCAACCTTCACACTCCAGTGACCAGAATGCCTTGACAATTTACAAATTGATAGATGCTTTCTTGGGCTGTTGTTATTTTCTGATGACACCAAAGTGCTTCCCTGGCCAAAAAGAGAATTAAACAAACTACATGAGCAACATAAAGACATGAAATTCAACTTTTCTGGGAGAAATACAGATTCATTCAATCTTTTTCTCTATAGATGTTATGAAATTTAAAACTGCTAAGAAAAAAGTAATTGGAATACTAAGAACTTAAATTGTGCATAATTTAATTGAACTCTTTTAGAAATTATTGAGCAGAAGCTCAAGAAATGACTCATTTAGAATATGCACTAAAAACAATGCAAAGTAGTAAAATGGCATTAGGTCCAGCTGAGGTACAGTTATTCAGAACATCTTGTGAAATCTTACTCATCACTTTCAGATTAAATTTAGATTTGAAAAGTGCTTTATGAACAAGCTATATTTAGAGATATAGTAATAGCCACAAAGTCTGGAAGTAAATAAGCTTATTTAGCATTTATGTATATGGGAAGTAGAAGGGAATTTTATTGCAAACAGAGGAAAGTTTGCTAGTCTAAAAAACCTAGAATTTTAATTCAGTAAAATAAGAAAAGAAAGAACCTTACAGAATTTATATTCCATTAAGTGACTTGAAAATCAGCTGTCTATTGCCAAAAACACTCTATTACTTTAGCTAAAGGCTTCTGGCATTTTAAATTATAATGAAAGGTGAATATCAAGATAACCATTAAAACAGGAAGATACATTTTGATTCTGGAAGACAAGAAAAACTTTGCATACATTTTATAATCTACTTATCAACTAATCTTCTGCCTCCCTCCCACATAAATCCTAGTTAGTCCTCAGGAACACAATCCCCTTAAATGTGCCAGGCACTGTCAAGCTTCATGCTCTTGCTAATGGAGTGGTCTCACGTAGATGAAGTTCAATTCCTTCTTAGAACTTGATAAAGAATGTCTTAGAGTCTTATAGGGGGAAGATCCTTAATGAAGAAATCTCTGTGGCTGATTCTTACCATCAATACAGCCTTGCCTGCAGAGGCTCAAACTCCATCACCAGAGAACTCTTGACAGCTAACAGACCCACATAGGCAAATGTGCAACGCGGTAAATGGTGATAAACACTTCAGAATAGAATGATGGTTGAAAAGTGTAAACTTGATAAGATATTAGAACTGATTTAAAGTTATTAAAAAGATGTCTATGGCAATTAAGCTCACTGAAATGTGAGGCATTTCTGCTATGCTAAGAAGAATAAGGAATTTGAAGTCTGAGTCATTTCAACATTTATCAATTTTAGTTTCTAATTTGTACAAGAAAATATAAAATTACTTCATACATTTTTATTCATGTGTTAAAGATTTTATTTAACTCAATTTCATAGGGAAAATAGGTAGGTGAAATAATCCGTTCAAAGAGGAAGTCAGGAAGCAGAGATTTGTGTGTACCAAAGAAAAGTTGAAATTCCATATAAATAGACATAAAACTGGTTTTCTCCATGCAAGGAAAAGTCAATTGAACATCCATCAGAAATCATTGATTTGCATGTCCATAGATGAGAATTATATTTCACTGCTGTAAGTTTTCTACACCATCAAGATTTGTAAAATAGCCCACCCATACAGAAAGGACAGAATCACCAAAAAGGTTTGTTCTAAACAATGCAGCTTTCTGATAAAAATATATAGTATTGTTTGTTTGTTTGTTTCAATTCTTGTTATGATCTCCTTTTGCAATTAAAAATTATTTCAATGAAAGATCAATTTTTTAAAAGATTTTATTTATTCATTTGACAGACAGAGATCACAAGTAGGCAGACAGGGGTTGGGGGGATCCCAGGACCTTGGGATCATGACCTGAGGCAAAGGCAGAGGCTTTAACCCATTGAGCCACTCAGGTGCCCCTAAAGATCAATTCTGATTACAATCTAAAGCTAGTCTTATTCTGCAGCCAGAATATTTTTTTATTATATAAGTCTTCTCAGGTTTGCTTTACTAGTAGTTTTTATAAGGACTTGACTATAACAGACTGGACTTATAAAAGGTTCCATTATTTGCTCTCTTGATTCTAGGAAGCCACGTTCAAGAAAATCTCTCTACCAGATTTTTTCTGTGATACCTATAAATTTAGGAAAGTTCCTTTCTTCTCAAGGTCTCTGAAATACTCTGAGGTTCCTTGTCAGGTGGAAAGTAACCTTCCTCATCACTTATAAAACTGGGACTTTGTGGGGCACCTGGGTGGCTCAGAGGGTTAAGCCTCTGCCTTCAGCTCGGGTTGTGATCTCAGGGTCCTGGGATCGAGCCTCGCATCGGGCTCTCTGCTCAGCAGGGAGCCTGCTTCCCCCTCTTTCTCTGCCTGCCTCTCTGCCTGCTTGTGATCTCTGTATGTCAAATTCATAAATAAAATGTTTAAAAAAAAAAAAAAACTGGGACTTTGCAAGCCATGCTAGTTTTCCAGAGAGGGTGTGTAAGTATTGGCTCCATATAATAGAACTTAGTTCCTTAGTTTATCCTGATTAAATGGGCATCATTCTCAAATATATTACAGGCAAAGCCATGGTTGCATAATTAGTTTTTGCCATTATATTCTGATAAAAAAAGGAAATACTCTGTAAGAATCTCTGCAAAAAAAGTATACTGCATATAAAGAGACTTAAGTAGATTTTTCTGATTTGGGAAAAGAGGTAAGTTAGAATAAGATATCATTTAAAGATGTTTCACTTCAGTTTAGAAAACGGATTCTACTAAGTTGTTATGATTTCCTAATAAGCACAGGAAGCAAAGGACTTCCTAACATATTTTGAAAATAAAACATTAAAGTAACATCCACAATGTACCAAATAAGTTAATATGATCATCTCCTATCAATTCAATCAATGAAGTTGTCTACTTCTTGAATAAAAAGTTCTGGGAAATCCTGCACATGTCCTCTTGAACAGTCTGAAAGTTTTCTGGGTGATACCATCACCATACCTTATCCCAAGAATTACTATTTGAAGTGTCAGTATCTTGACGTACCCAGCACTTTCCACAGGGCTATGAGACTGTGCTCTTTCCTTAAGACACAAACCCAGGCCAATGGCTGATTACAGAATCTTTACAGAGGCAAGAAAGGAATACAAATCCTATCTCTAGGTGACAGAGACTTAAGAGAGCTGTGATGAATTTATCAGTGGTAATTTCAAATGTAAAAGTTCTGAAAAGGGTCATGACAAGACAAGAGAAATTGACCAAAAAAAAAATGAGGTTTCTATGGTATACTAAAAATGCTAATGCTGTTTCAAGAAGCATTTTAGGAAAAAAATTATCTAATTATACTAAGACTCATTTCAAAGATCAGAGTGAGTATTTAATCAGATTTATAAAAAAGGAAGAACATAATTTTTTGAGGAAAAATTTGATGTGTAACATAAAATAATCTTGAGACATTATATAAACATTCTACCAAATGATATTCTAAGTACACACCAAAATTATAATATTAAGTAAAGAGAGTTAGTAATACTGAACATAAGTGTTTTTATAAAACTCTGTAGGTAAAAATTTTAGAATTCTGTTTCAGTTTCAACATGGTAAATAATGATTATTTTTCCCACCAAGACAAAAATAAATAGGGAAGAAGGTTGTCAAAAACTTCTAGCAATGTGCAGGGATCTGAAGACAAAATGTGTACACACACACACACACACACACACACACACACATCTTTTCTTTTAAAACCAGAAGGCAGGGGTGCCTAAGTAGCCCAGTCATTAAGCGTCTGCCCTCAGCTCAGTTCATGATTTCAGGGTGCTGGGATCAAGCCCTGGGTCGGGTTCCCTGCTCAGTGGGAAGCCTGCTTCTCCCTCTCTCACTCCCCCTGCCTGTGTTCCCTCTCTTGCTGTGTCTCTCTGTCAAATAAATAAATAAAATCTAAAAACAGAACAAAAAACAAAAAAACAGAATGCAAACAACATACACAGTTCTATTTCTTTCTTTTTTTTTAATTTCTTTTTCATTATACCTGTAGGGGCTTGCTTAGCCAGAGCGACTCCATCTCCATTAAACAGCCATTTTGTTGTTTATGCAGTAAAACTTAAACTGACCCTGCCCGCCCCTCCCCCCGGGGAACTTACTTAAAAGCAAGTCTGGAAAACCAGTAAAATATTGTGGACCAGTCCCTGATAACAGAGCCCAAATACAAGGACGGGTCAGGTCAGGTGGAGATAACAGAGCCTGGAATGCAAGGAGGAGTCAGGCCAGGCGAAGACATCCAATCAGTAAAGCATGCATACTATCTCCCTAACCACCAAAGAATGTAAACCCTGCCTTTTGGGCACCGAAGTAGGGCACCAATTCTGACCAGAGTAATAGGCTAGTTCAAACAGCTACTGCAGGATAAACTGTGATTCAATTGGCCACCCATGTGTGACCTAGCATGACTATGCAACTTTCTTCTGTGTATTAGTTTACTTAGCTAACTTAAGATTAGGCCAAAGTGTCAAGTTATCTAAAGATTCTGAAAATTGTCTTTAAGCTGACATATTACAAAACATAATCAATACTGAGATTAAAAAACAAATAAAAATATTTATTCAACTTAGTTAAAAATAAATCTTTCTTCATAGTATTAAAAGTTAGTAATGTGATTGATACTTTTTTTTCACCACTGAACCTGTATATGTTTAAGAAAAGCATATTCCAATAGATTGGTATTATACCTGATAAATCAGAGTAGATATAGCTGATTTTTGACCTGTTTTTATTAAACTGTAATTAAATTAGCCTTGTCTGCCAAAGTTTAATTTATGTGAACCTAGATTCATAATATATCTCTAAATTACATCTTATAGAAGTTAAAGTACATTTAATGCACACTTGTGTTTTAGAGATTAAATTTCCTTATATTTCTGGAATTTTAGGATATCTAATTTATATAAACAATTATTTATTTCCCTAAGTCATTCCAAACCAACTCTTTTTAATTTAAAAGCCTTGTCATCTAAGTTATTAATAACTCCTGAAAGAACAAAAATATTACACATTCATTCAATGAAAGACAAATGTCTTCTTTGAATTATAGACACATAGATGAAAGAGAGATATTAGAGCTTCAATTCCATAATTTCCATCATGGGTCAAATGTAAATACAGCAACACAAAAATATTCATTGGACTAGATATCCCAGTCGGCATAGGATTCTTAATTGATTTAAGCTTGAGTGGAAAAAATAAACAAAAAGACCAACAGAGCAGACACTTCATTGCCTTTCATCCAACAGAGAATAGATCTCTATGAATCTTACATTTAACAAATATTCAGAATATAAACTCAGACTTCAATCGTTGCTGCTATCAATGTGGAATGACTTACCAAAATTAAACAAAAAGAAAAATCCCAAAACTAAAATCAAAGCACATTATAGAAAGGAAAAATTTAAATTAGAAAACAAAAGAAACAAAAATGGGTTCTAGTACCACTTGGGATTCACCACTGGGAACCAAGAAGTGATAGTGCTAGTATTCAACTGCTCCTATCCAGTGAGTTTACTCATCTCTCAGAGTTTAATTCTTTCAGTATCTTGGTGGAAGACCTCCCAAACAGGTAAAAGATCCATTTTTTCTAGTTTAATAAAGATATAATTGACATAGAACATTGTATGTTTCCTGTGTACAGCATAATGATTTGATACATATATATAGTGAAATGACCCCCACAATAAGTTTAGTAACATCCAATACCTCCAATTTAAAATATGATTCTCATACAGATACAAAATGAAAACCTGTAGAAGATTTAACTTATTAATGAGAAAAATTAGAATTTATCATAACTAAAGTCACAATATTAAAGCTTAACTGTGTTTTATATGAAAATATATGGTATAATAAAATGTGCTTAATAATGATATCTTAATGTTAATGCCATTTATAAATTACTGTTTCTTCATTTTTCAAGTTGAAATTTAATTCAGTTTTATGTTTTAGCCCTGAAGAGATGTTTTTGTTGTGTGTACCTTTGTGTTGGGGCAATTTTATTTATGTCCCATATTTCTGGGAATGGCCAGCAATCCCTGTACCAGGGGATGAAAGATTACTCCCAGCTTTGCTGTGAAAGAGAGGGGAAGGAAAGGGGGTCAATGCTCAGAGACAAAGACCCTTTGCTCTTCTTTGCTCCTGCTTTTATTGGTCCTTCAGGATAATCACAAATCCTTCTCTCTGTTTTTCACTTGTGTGATGTGTGACAAGGAGTCTGACTGAAACTGGGAGGATCTGTTTAAGGGAAAGATAAGACATGCTAATCTGCATGGTCTATGAGTTCTGCTAAACATAGGGACAATGCAAAGGGACAATGCAAGAGGCCATGCAAAGGGCTAAGGGACAATGCAAAATAGCTCTTAGATCACAGGGCAGCTGTTTGGGCTGAGAAAACTTCCTGAAGGCAATTCCCTGCCCCATTCCAAAAGTGCAGGTCCTTGAATTCCACAGGCCTATGTCCTTCTCTGAAATCTTCCCTGCCCTCAGTGGACTTTGTTACATTTTAGCAAGCTGGGTGTTATGGCTGAGTTCATGCTCTACATTAACCCCAATATCTCCCCCTTTTTATTTCTTTCAAGGGGCAGCAATTAGTTTTTGAGACAGCTGCTCTGTGTAAATATGCTTCACATCTCTGGCAGTGGATAGGGCATTTATTCCAATTTTGAAGACTATGATGAGAAGAAGAACTAATTATTGTAATAGCAGCCCCTAAGAATCCCCATTTTGGGCAGGAGAACCATGTGGCTGGGATAAGCCACTGCAGATTGTTGCAAAGATATTGCCAAGCTTCTCTATGAAGCTTATGATTCTTCTCCACCGTCAATGAGTTGAGCATCTGATCCTTTAGCTGCTGAACATCAGAAGTTAAATGATCATGGAGTGATCCATGCATTTGTTTCTTTATCTTTTCCCTGTCACGTGTGATCTGGTTCCAAGGCATGGGGGTAACACAGATGGATCTGTCAGCCCAGTCACACAAGAGGCCTTGCCAATAGGCTAAGGCTTCTTGTTTTTCCCCAAGCTATTCAATAGCAGCTTCCATTAGTTGAAAATGTCCTGATATATTTTTTTAAGATTTTATTTATTTATTTATTTGACAGAGATTGCAAGTTGGCAGAGAGGCAGGCAGAGAGAGAGGAGGAAGCAGGCTCCCCGCTGACCAAAGAGCCAGAGGCGGGGCTCCATCCCAGGACCCTGGGATCATGACCTGAGCCAAAGGCAGAGACTTTAACCTGCTGAGCTACCCAGGTGCCCCATCGTACTGATATTTTTTTGATCAATAGTATGTTGAAGTTGAAATTCCCTTGTGGTATCAAGAGCCAGCTGATCCACAAAGGCAGAAGTCTGAACCACGTGAGAGAGGCAGGTGCCATAGTACTAGCAGGAATAATTGAGATAGCTGTGATAACGCCTGGGAAGGGTAGACCCAAGGCAATGAGTAGACCCAAGGAGCACTTGGGTGGGCTGATGTCAGATAATGCCTGATTCAGAATGGATTTGGATTCTTCCCAACCTCTGGTAAGCTTAACAGGGATAGTGGCATGGTTGAAAATAGGGAAAAGTGTATCTGCTCAAGTAACAGTCTTCCAGAGGGGGAATATATAGGCCCAATAAAAGAACGTGAGGCAGGAATAGAAAGACAGGAATACATGCCATGGTAGAACTGGTGTTAAGGGTAGACACAATAGCCAAGAACATGTTTTCAAGAATAGAGGGCTTGATGGTCTATTGTAGAATCTCCTCAGCTTTCTCGGTCACCTTCTTGAGATCTCCCCAGGTCATGAATTTGGCCTTGTGGGTGCCAGTCAGGCACATGATTATTATTTTTCTTCTAGATTCAGCTGCCTCCTTGGAGGGACTGGATTCTGGCTGTGCCGGGTCATGGTAATGTTTAACATTTCTCGTTGCCATGCTAGGAGTTCTTCTGGTCCCTGCCAAATGCCCATGTTTGGGTCCTTCCAGAGAACTTGGGCTCATGTTTTTGGTGGGAAGTGTGGTTTAAAATGCTTTTCTTTGGCAGAATTTAAATTAAAAAGAGTTAATCAATGGTTTCTGTAATTGTGCTACAGGACCCTTATTTCCCGCTTTTTGTTTTTGTATCATGTGTTTAAGGGTAGAAATGCTTTCTCAATAATAGCCTTATTATGACTGATTTTCTCGGAATAGCTTGCTGTAATTTATTGACAAATTCCATAAAGTGTTCTTGGGGGCTCTGCTTAATGGAGGCAAAGAGCCTTGAGGAGTACCCTGATCAGGAATCCATTCCCAAGTTCATTTTGCATGAAGAGAGCATTGTTCAAGAACTGAGGGTCCATAAGAACTCGTTGCCCTACTGTTAGCATGGACCTCTCCCCTGAAGCATATTAGCAACTGTAGAACTCCTGCTAAGTGATTGAGCAGCTCGTTTTTCACATAAATCGTCATAGTCAATAGGCCACAACAAATGCTGAGGGGCCCCAAGTATTGCTTTACCTAAATGCTTTTGTTTACAAATATTTTCTCACATTTCTGTAAATCATTCATATCTTAAGGGAATGTTTTCTTAATCTGGAAGATCAAACATTAGAGAATCAGCAATGTTTTAAATAAAAGTCACAAAACTACTAATCTTTTAGCTCATTTAGTCCCACATTACTAATTCTTGTTGAATTTGAATGCAAATTTAGTTAGTTCTGGAGTTTTAAGACCTTTCAGTTTTTTAGGTTTTTTTTTTTCAGTTTTTTAAAGATAACAAAAATCGTATTTGTCCTAAATCCTATATATGAATCTCTTTGAAGAGGAAGCTCATTTTGTAAGAGAATAAGAACGATTATAAATGATGCAAATCAAAAAATGGCTATTGTTAATGATCTAATATGGGGATTCTTTATTATGCTATTGACAGGAAACTCAGTTATTTCTGTGATACAGGAAACACTGCAATAACCAGAATATTGAGTGTTGATGACCTTACACCACACGGCAACATACCAAACAAAAAAGCCTAATTAGTCAATGAGAATTTTTTCATGATTTAAATCTTGGGGACGTTTGTTAGAACCTTACAAAGATTTAAAACACATACCCATATGGGATTAGGGGTCGTCAAAGACTTGATAAAGGCAAAGCATAGGAACTGGTTTTCTGGAGATAGCGGACTTTCAGTCTCACACCAGTGTCCTTATAAAATCACGCCTGGTCACCACTTGCCAGGAATGTCCAGCAATCCCTGTACTGAGGGATGAAAGATTACACCCAACTTTGCTGTGAAAAAGAGGAGAAGGCCAGGGGGTAAATGCTCAGAGAGGAAGACAATGTGTCTTATTGAAACTGGGAGGATCTGTCTACAGGAAAGATACTATATGCTAATCTGCATGTTCTATGCATTCTCTTAAACATAGCCTAAGGGACCATGCATACATCTTAGATCACAGGGTGGCTATCTGGGCTAAGTAAACTTTGGGAAGGCAACTCCCTGAGGCATTCCAATGGCCTAGGGGTCACATAGGTCTCAGCATTCTAAGGCCTACGCCCTTCTTCAAAACCTCCATTCAGCCCCAGCAGCCTCTGGGTTAACATTTTAGCGAGCCAGGTATTACAGCTGGGTTCATGCTCTACATTAACCCCAATACTATATTCTTTTATTAGTACCGGTTTCAATATTCCTGCTAGTGATTCATTTGAGGGTGACTTTAAAATTATCAAACTCTTCAATCCAGAAAATATTTCCATACCACTTTAGGTACTTGTTAGTATGAACAAAACCTGGATGTGGCCATTAGGAACTGCTGAATTAACAAGATTTCACATTTAGATTCCTCACATTGGGCCTCATCTTTCTACTAGGTATGATGACTGACATTGAGGGGATGATAGAATGTAGCACATATTTTCAAATTCACTCTAGTTAACTGAGATATGCGGCATCATATACTTCTTTGCCTGTGTAGGTTAAAATCCAACCGGAAAGTTGCCGTTTTTTCTTTTAGAACTATATCACTAGTCTCAATTCTTTCAGCATTACCACTCTAAGGGTCTTAAGAGTCACAGAAAGAGACTATATGGAAAGACTTCAAGAAGAGGACATTTTCTAAATAATATCCACATTCTAACTTGACTTGAGCCATTTTGACTTGAACACTGAAGACTGGAGAACTGCCAAAGGATGTATTAATGGAGTCATTTAGGTTCTCAGTTCCTGGAAAGCATATCACAGGATCCACTGCAACCTTTCTAATGGCTATAATTATCTACCTGTTAATATTTCTCTGTTTTACCCTGTTTAACCTAATAAGTGCAAAACAATTTGGAAACACTGAAATATGATTAATTTCAACACACATTTGTTCCTACAAATTTTTAAATAAATGTATTAAAACTTTTTTAGCATATATTTAGAAAGGCATATTTATGAAAAACTGCCCACCATATAAATAAATGCACAAAGACAATCCTTGCTGACAAACCACCCTTATACAGTTAGGAAAACTCCAATGCTGATTTTCAATTTAAATAGGTTTATTAATATTTATTTTAAGGAATTTTATAAAATGCATTGAAGACAAATGTGTTTTATGACATATTATTGAAAACACTCAAGCCAAGATGAGTATATTTTAAAAAAAAGATGACCATATAATTTATCATCCAAATCAGAATTATTTTAATATTTCTCACAGAAATATTAAAAATATTAAAATGAAACTAAAAACAGAAATGAAGCCTAAAGGGAAATGAAATTTTACTTTACTATATTGGATGAATATAACGAAAAAAGTGCATTAGTTCTTTCTTTTTATTTAAATTCCAGTTAGTTAACAGCATTACAACATGTGCCCTCCTTAATCCTTAATCATGATTAACTATTTAACCTATATCCCACCAACCTCTCCTCTGGCAAATATCAGTTTGTAGTTCAGTCAGTTAAGCATCTGCCTTCAGCTCAGGTCATGATCCCAGGGTCCTGAGTGGGGCTCCCTGCTCAGTGGAGAGCCTGGATCTCCCTCAGCTACTGCTCCCTGTGCTTGTGCTCACTCTTTCTCTGACAAATAAATAAATAAAATTTTTTAAAAATCTTTTTTCTTAGTTTTCCTTTCTTTCTTTTTTCCCTATGCTTCTTTGTTTTGTTTCTTAAATTCCACATATGAGTAAATCATATGATATTTGTCTTTCTCTGACTTATTTCACTTAGCATAATATGGTCCATTTCCATTCCATATCATTGAAAATGGCAAGATTTCATTCTTTTCTTAAAAAAGAAAAGCAAAGCTGGAGGCATCACAATTCTGGACTTCAAGTTCTATTACAAAGCTGTAATGATCAAAATAGTACAGTAGGAGCACAAGAACAGACAGAGAGATCAAATAGATCAGAAGAGAAAACCCAGAAATGAACCCACAACTATGTGGTCATTTCATCTTCAACAAAGCAGGGGAGACTATTCAAGGGGGAAAAAACAGTATGGTGTTAAGAAAACTGGACAGTTTTAAATTTTAAATTAAAAAATATAAAAATAATATTAAAAAAAAACTTATCAAACTCAATACTCAGAAACCAAATAATCGAGTTAAAAAATGGGCAGAAGACATATGAATTAACATTTTTACAAAGAAGATATCCAGATGGCCAACAGACACATGAAAAGATGCTCAACATCTTTTATCTTTTATGCTCAACTCATTATCAAGGAAATATAAATCAAAACTATAATGTGATATCACCTCACACCTGTCAGAATGTTTAAAATCAACAACAGAAGAAACAGCTATTGACGAGGATACAGAGAAAGGGGAACCCTCTTGCACAGTTAGTGGGAATGCAAACTGGGGTAGCCACTCTGGAAATAGTACAAAGTTTCCTACAAGAGTTAAAAATATGACTACCCTATGATCCAGCAATTGCATCACTAGGCATTTACTCAAAGAATACAAAAATACTAAAATATTAACTTAAAGGAATACATGTATCCCAGTGTACATGTATCCCAAATGTCCATTGACTGAAGAATGGATAAAGAAATTGTGTTATATAAATACAATGGAATATTACCCAACCATAAAAAAGAATTTAAGATTGCTTTGTCTATGCATTTATATGGTTCCATATAAATTTTACGATTGTTTGTTCTAACTCTGTAAAAAATGCCAGTGGTATTTTGATAGGGATTGTATTTATTGTGTAGATTCCTTTGGGTACTATACATATTTTAACAATATTTGTTCTTCCAATCCATGAGCATAAAATATCTTTCCATTTCTTTGTGTCCTGTTCAATATATTTCACCAGTGTATTATAGTTTTTGGAGTACAGGTCTTTTACCTTTCTGGTTAGGTTTATTCTGAAGGTGTCCTATTGTTTTTGGTGAAATTGTAAATGGGATTGATTATTGATTCTTTATTTTCCTGCTGCATCCTTACTGTTATATAGAAATGCAACAGTTTTCTGTATATTAATTTTGTATCCTGTGACTTTACTGAAGCCATTTGTCAGTTCTAGCAATTTTCTGGTGGAGTCTTTCAGGTTTTCTACCTAGTCTATCATGTCATCTGCAGAGAGTGAGCATTTCACTTTTTCCTAGTTGATTTGGAGGACTTTTATTTCTTTTTGTTGTCTGATTGCTGTGGCTAGGACTTTCACATTAGTTCTTTGTAAGAGGTTGAAAGTGGTATCTCAATTGCTATAATTTCTGTTACATTCAAGTAACAATGTTAAAAAAAAGTTTAAATCTAATTAAATGTGCTATCCACTTTCCAAAAGAGAATATGCCCTGAAATTAAATAATTATGGTTAGCATTTTCAAAGACTGACCTTAAAATATAATTTTCTCTTGTTCTAGTGTTACTCAAATGACATACTATGTCAGAATGGAAATCACACTTATTACATGGGATATTACTTTTTCTTTGAAACATCTGGTCTTTATTTTTTCCAGTTAATTCTATTTCATAAAGAAAGGGACTATGTTTGTTTATATTTAAAGCTTACAGTGGAACTTTATTAATTTCAACAGACCACAGTGACTGCCAGAATGAGAGGGTTTTTTTCTCTTTTGTTTGTTTGTTTCAGTCATGAGATGTTAAAGAACATCTCACCAAGAAGATAAGAAGTTAAAAGATAAAAATTAATGTGAAAAGTAATTGGTCTGTAATTTAAGACATCTGAAACCCTAAATGGTATTTAATAGCATTTCCCAAAACACATCTTATTTTCACATCTTCATTTTACAGTTTAAAAAATCTCATTAAAATTTTTTCAGTAAAGGTCTTGTACCTTGCTTGCTTGTTCATTGCAACTACATCTTAAAAGTAATGAATTTCTGTGTGCCCCATGTAAATGACTAAGTTGATGGACCAGTTATCCCAAGATTATTATGAGATTGCAGATGTAATTGCGTAATTTTCTTCTAAATTAGAAAAATAAACTTTACCACATCATGATATACTTTAAAAAGAACATTTGAAAACACTATGCTATATATTTTTACTTTTATTTCTCCAAACAGAAAACTGAATGAAGAAGATACTTCCAGGATTTTATATGTTTATATAACCTATTAAAGTTAATTCAAATATATATTACACTGGGCATTATTTTCCTCAAAAACTTCTGAGATTTTTGAATTTCCAGATACTGACTGGAAATTATGTGGATTAAAATGACCTCATGCTAATATCAATACATGTAGTTTTCACCATCAGCAATGCCACTAACATTTCTCTGTCTTTAAATCATCAACTTCTTCGTTGGGCTTTCATACCTTTTACCTTGACTGTGATTATTTTACGTTTCCTGTGATTATTCAAGTTAATAATATTTATTTTTGGTCTTATAAGTACTATGGTTTCCTTTATAGACCATATTTACAAACATTAGTTTTCAAATTTAATTTGACTATTTTAAAGGAATTTAAATATAAAATTAATCATTTAGGAGAAGTCAAGATCGTTAAATAAAAGACCATTAATGGGAGGCCTGGGTGGCTCAATGGGTTAAGCCTCTGCCTTCAACTCAGGTCATGATCCCAGGGTTCTGGGATCGAGCCCCACATCAGGCTTTCTACTCAGCAGGGAGCCTGCTTCTCCCTCTCTCTCTCCCTGCCTCTTTGCCTACTTGTGATCTCTCTCTCTGTCAAATAAATAAATAAAAGGTCTTTAAAAAGACCATTAATAAAAGAGATGAAAAAATAAAAATAAATAAAAGAGATGAAGTACACAAGAGTTTATTCATTTTTCCTTCCTTCATCTTGTCCTCCCTGTCTTTTTTTTCACAAAGTTCTCCTGTTTACCAAGATTTGTGTATTGAAGATACAAAAAAAAGAAAAAGAAAAAAAATGAACACGGGTCTATTCCCCTAGGAGCAAACAGCAATCAGGCAGAGCAATGCCAAATCTAAAATCTAGACTCCACTTATTTTTTTAAAAATTATATTCATAGCATCTGCAAAACTGAGTATTGCATGCTTCACTATTTAGTTTTTGACCTACATTCTAAATAGTTTTTTACAACTGATATAATAAAATATTGCAAATACATCATGTAGCTGAGTGAAAATTTTAGAATTTGATAATAAAAGGACTGATAGGTGAGCATAATTGGAGTTAAAATTTTTGAGACAAAAATGTGAGCTGATGGGGCACCTGGGTGGCTCAGTGGGTTAAAGCCTGTGCCTTTGGCTCAGGTCATGATCCTAGGATTCTGGGATCGAGCCCCGCATCAGGCTCTCTGATCAGCGGGGCGCCTGCTTCCCCCTCTATCTCTGCCTGCTTGTGATTTCTCTCTCTCTGTCAAATAAATAAAAATGTGAGCTGAAATTACACATAGAATGCCTAGATGACTCAGCCGTTAATATGTCAGACTCTTGGTCTCCGCTCAGGTTATGATCTCAAGGTTGTGAGGTTGAGCCCCTTGTCCAGCTTCACACTCAGTGTGGAATCTGCTTGAGATTCTTTCTTTCCCTCTGCCCCTCCCTCACCCCCAAACCACACCTCATGCATGCACTCTCTTTCTCTCTCAAATAAATAAATAAATCTAAAAAAAAAAAAAAGAAGAAGAAAGAAAGAAAAGAAAAAGAAATCACACACACGTAGCCAAACTTATTCCAGCAAAAAATCAACAACCAGTTAACAAACTATTGACCAATCCTGTTGGCTTTAGAAGGGCAGTAGTTTGTCTGAATTCAACTCAGTAGTCAACTCAATAGTATGTATAGAAGAACCCCGCCAAATTTCTGTTGTTCTCTGATCTTCCTATCTTAGTCCCTGATGGACTGAGCAGTATAATAAAGATCATAGGCTTTCCTTTTAACATTTCCTGCAAATACACTGTGGAGAGAAAGACTGGAGTTTTGTTATAGAATAATGCTAGGCTCTAGTCAACTATGCCATTCCAAGGAGCTGAGAAGCTGAGAGAAGATTTTATACCCACTGCCATGGTTCCTCCTCACTTATGTAATATTGGGTTCAAACTCTAACATTTTAACTTATATGGTGTTCAACAAGTAGCCAGTAATTTTAAAATAAAAGTTTACTAAGTGAGCCTGGTGGTGGGTATTATGGAGGGCACGTATTGCATTGAGCACTGGGTGTGGTGCAGAAACAATGAATTCTGGAACACTGAAAAGAAATTAAATGAAAAAATAAATAAATAAATAAATAAATAAGAGTTTACTAAGAAGAGTGAGTACCCAGAATAGAAGAATGGATGGTTATAGTCAACCATCATTTTTACAAATAAATGCTATTTGGATTTGATTGCTATATTCTCAAATATTGAAAATAAATATAAATATCTATTCCAAAGCAATATCTGATTTTACAGTACTTTTGAGTAAACATGTAGCATGTGCCATGTGGTAGGTAGAATTCTAAGATGGTAAACAAGATTCCTGCTTACTTCCTTCCCCTTGAATATGGGAAAAACTGTGAATATGACATGATATCATTTCCATGATTAGATTACTAAGTAATTGACTCAGAGTTAATAAAAAAGGATATTATTATGGGTATATCTGACCTAATCAAGAAAGGTTTTGAAAAAGAGATGCTTTTCCTGTTGCCCTTGAAGATGCACCTTCCAAGAGTTACACTGGTAATACAAGGTAATGGTAATACACTCTTCCAAAAACCATGTGAGCTTGGGAGAGTGCTCCAAGCCTCATATTATTCCATCCCCTGTAGACACTTTAATGGCAGCCTTGTGAGACCCTGATAAAAGGCCCACTTAAACCTTATCCAGACTTGTGACCCACAGTACTGTGACATGATAAGTGGTCATTGTTTTAAGCCCCTGAGTATGTGGTAATTTGTTACACAACAAATACACATCTAAAAAATTAAAAACAAACAAACAAACAAACAAAAACCTTAAAAGCTTAATGAGAAATTAAAAGCTTCAAAGCTTAATGAAAAATATTTCATAGACATCACTATTTATTATACTACTAAATACCAAATTTAGAGGAGTAGTTATTGTTTTTGGAGGGAAGGGGCTCATAGACTTTTGTATCTTCTTCAGTATAGAAGGATGCCCAGAATATACAAGGGAAATTCACACACATACACAAACAAACATAATCTCTCATACACATTCAGAAAAACTAAAATAAAGTTACACTGGGACACATTTATTGTTTTCATCGTTTGAACAAAAGCTGGTAGGGCATGTGAGTGGCTCAGTCAGTTAAGCCTCTCTCTTTGGCTCAGGTCATGATTCCGGGGTCCTGCGATCCAGCCCCATTTTGGGCTCTCTGCTCCGCACGGAGTCTTCTCCCTCTCCCTGTGCCTCTCCCCGGGCTTGTGCTCTTTCCCTCTCTCTCAAATAAATAAGTAAAATCTTTAAAAAATAAACAAGAGCTAGTAACATATTGTTTACCCTTCTAACTAGCAATCTATGCCAACTTGCAAGAATTTGTAACAATTTTAAAATATTTTATTACTTCATACATTTATGGGATTTATTACCCTAGGAACTGGTGACACTCAGTAAATGTATTTGAATAAATAAATTTCTTTTTAAGTGAAATTTTATTTTTTAAAGATTGTATTTATTTACTTGACAGAGAAAGCAAGAGAACACAAGCATGGGAAACTGTAGAGGGAGAGAGAGAAGCAAGATCCTGGCTGAACAGGGAACCTGATGTGGGGCTTAGTCCCAGGACCCTGGGATCATGACCTGAGCAGAAGGCAGATGCTTAACCATTCGAGCCACCCAGGCACCCTTAAGTAAGTTTCTTGATATACGCTATTTAAAGGAAGATAATTATCACAGTAAATATCGAAATATTTCCTATATGTGAAATGAGATCTTTAGTCTCCACTGAGTATATAAAACACCTTTCTCATAAGAGTGCTAAGATTTGAATATCCTGAGCATAAAACTTCATTGTAATCACTGTATTTCATTAGAAGTTATGTCCCTTATAGATTTTGAGATCTTATGTGTCTCATTTACTTTTATGCCTGGTTCATGTTAGGTACCCAATGAATGCTGGCTGAAGGCTATTTGAGCCTATATTTACCTCTTTTTCTCTAAAAGTATTAATGAAATTGTCAAAAAAATAAACAAATAAGGAAACTGGGGAAAATGAATAGGGGTATTAATGGCCAAAAAAATTGAGGGATTTTGGAAGATAAATGCAAAGGGAAAATAGCAAGTTAATAGTGGAGGAACAAGGCAGATACCACACTAAAAATGCAATCAGCAAAATTAATACTACAAATAATAAGATAAAGCTATAGTACATATCTCTGATGTAATGCATTGAGAAAGGCACATCATCATTTTTTTCTAAATCTAAGCATGAGAGCACATTATACAAATGCTAATTGAGGGACATTCTGGAAATGACTGGGCTAGACATTTTAGAAATGTGAAGGTCATGAAAGACAAAGAAAAATGAATCATAGATTACATACCAAAGGATATTAAACATATGACAACAAAATACAACTTGGGATCCTGATTTGGCTCATAGATCTCCCCACCCTTAGCCAAAAATATATTTGTGGGAAACTAGCAAAATTCAAATAAAGTCTATAGTTTAGGTGAGAGTTTTGCATTAAGGTTAAATGCGTTGGTTTCTAAAATTATATTATTTCCATATAAGATGTTAACATTAGGAAAAGCAAGTGAAAAGTATATAGGAACACACTCTATTATTTTTGCAACATTTCTAAAGGTCTAAACATACTTAAAAATAAAAAAAAATTATGCAGGAGACAACTAATTGTGGAAATTAATATAGAACTCTAGTAGTCTAGATGCATTGTGGTTACATTTCTATTTCTAAGAACAAAGAAAGAATCTAAGTTTCTTGTTTGAAAACCAAATGGAGCCAAGTAAGATGTCTCAAAAAAAAGAAAGAGGACTAAATTAGCGCTACTTTATAAACATGAATTCACTAGGCACTTTTTAAAGATTTGGGAAGAGAAAAACATATGTCTTTTTAAAAATGTGCTTGAAGGAAACCTTTTTGCAATAAGTTTCTGTTTTCATGATTTCATGCCATACAACCCAATTTCTTCTCTGCTACCATGCTATTTCCAAAATGCAATTCTGTTATTTCCTTGGTTAAAGCCTTTCCATTTACTATTGACCGAAAATCCAGTGTACAAAGTCCTTGTTATATAGCTCATGCTTTGGACAAAGATCATGACTCGTGGCTGCCCAGCATGTAAACACACTATATTCAGATAATTTCACTGTCCTGTCTTCATTACACTAATGAATACAAACTGTCCAATCCTTGCTTTCTCCTTTAAGCTCCTTCTCACCTTCCTTTGTGCTCTAACATACATGACCATTATCTGTCAATGAGATGAAATAACCTGACTTACAAATCTGAGATAAATACACCAAACAAGCAATAATAGACTCTATTCAGATGTTGATGTTGAGAATTCCATCCCTGTTCCACAATACATACAGAAATAGTCGTAAGCAGGACAACTGTCATTGACACTGGCAGATGAGCTTGGGTCTGTGCTCGATGGTGTCAGCACTGTGTTATTAGACAAATTCTGCCTCTTAATCTGTTGTGTCTGGACCTGATTGTTTAGGAGCCCCCCCCCCAAAAAAATGTGATACTCTTTTAAAAAAGATTTTATTTACTGGGGCACCTGGGTGGCTCAGGGTGTTCAATCCTCTGCCTTTGGCTCAGGTCATGATCCCAGAGTCCTGGGATCAAGCCCCACATCAGGCTCTCTGCTCAGCAGGGAGCCTGCTTCCTCCTCTCTCTCTGCCTGCCTCTCTGCCTACTTGTGATCTCTGTCTATCAAATAAATAAACAAAATCTTAAAAAAATAAAAAGATTTTATTTACTTATCAGAGAGAAGGGAAGCAATAGCTGAGGGAAAAGCAGACTCCCCTCTGAGTCCCGCTGCAGGACTCGAGCCCAGGACCCTGGGATCATGACCTGAGCCAAAGGCAGACCTTAACTGGCTGAGCCACCCAGGTATCCCACTCTGATACTTTTAAAAATGCACTATATTCTTTTTGAAAACATCCTTTTCTGCTTGCATTAGTCTGATTCCACTTACTGCTTGCAACTAAGAATTCAGATTCTTTTAACTCTCCCATTGTGCTTCCAAAGGATACTTCTTCAAAAGCATACTTCTTCAAAAGCATGTCAAAGATTTGAATGAGCAAAGGCATAATTAGAAAAACTTGAATGTGATAAAAACTGCCATAACTTAAAAATAATTGCTCAGGTTTCAACTGAAGTCCACTATCTTCTCTATAGAAAACTTACTTTACCACATTTTAATTTAATATATTTCAAATACAATTAGCATGTTAAGTGTAGAAATGAAATTTTCTTAGTGTTTTTCAAAAAACAGGTTACAATTAAAATAATGGTAAAATAAAATTTTGATAGTATCTTACTAGCAGGGAAATTTTGTAGATCTGGAACAATCCAGATTTAATATCTGTAGAGTTGTTTTGTTGATAGTACTCTGTATGGCTCCCATATTGTGATTATTTTTGGGATTCCTAAGTTTGGACAACTGTTCTGGCAATAATAAGCATTCGTTTTTTCTAACCTTGCTAAGTGTGAACACTGAGCAAAAGGACCTTCCTTAGGAGGCCAGGGGAAAATAAAATAAAACAAGAAGTAAAATAAAGGATTTTCTAATATAATGTCTACAATTTGACAATTAAAAAAATTTAATTGAATGGTTCTTAGGACAACAAAACCTGGTTTTTGTTGTTGTTGTTGTTGTTTTTCTTATTTAAACCACCTCAATACATGAGCAAGAAAATAGGGGGATAACTATTACATCCAGGTCTGCTTCTGGGCCATTTCTCTGGATATGCTTACCCAGGTAATTGTTTAGTTCAAGATGTTTTTTACTGCCACACTGTATTTTCTGGGTCATTCTCAAATTCAGCTGTTTCTGAACTTTCTTCTATGGGAATATTTACTTCCTTTCTGGATAAAGATTATTTTTCCAGGTTAGCATAACTGGTGCTTGTTTTACAGATACTGTTCCCCTTTTTTTGTCTATAAATTCTTTTGTGTTTGTCTCATGAGAATTCAGAATTTCAGTCTAACCTGTACACTTGGTTTCCAATATGTTTATTATTTGTTTGATGCTTAAAAATTTGCTGTCATTTGGTAAAATCTGGTTGATCTTCGTTTCAGACTGGTAAATGGATCTCATCTCTCCAACAAGCATAGAACCCCTCTGACTCAGACAATCCTTGGATCCATTATATCAGGTTCATTAAAAGCTCAGAGGTTCTTTGTGTACTCTTATTTTAATATTTCTTCTGTTTTGTTTTCACGGTATTTCGATGAATCTTGTTTTCATATGGGTAATATAACTAAGATCAATTCAAGAATTTACATCATAATACTAGGTAAACTACATCATCTGAGTGGGCTGCACATTATTTGCATCATTGTTCACACATACATATTTTATACATTTTTTCCAACATCTCTATGAAATAAGTGTTATCATTACTTATTTTTTTTTTAAGATTTTATTTATTTTGGAGAGGGAGAGAGAATGAGAGAGAGTGGGAGAGAGGCAGAGGGAGAGAAAATCTGGAGCACACCCCGTGCTGAACCTGGAACCTGACATAAGGCTTGATCTCACTTCCCTGAGATTAGGACCTGAACCAAAACCAAGAGTTGGGTGTTCAACCCACTGGCCCACTCAGGGGCCCGCAGTGAGGATAAAGATGAGGATAAAGATCTTAGGGAGAATGAATATCTTGAACAGAGTTAGGAAGTAGATTTTTTTTTATTTATTTTTTTAAATTTATTTGACAGAGATCACAGGTAGGCAGAGAGGCAGGCAGAGAGAGAGGAAGGAAAGCAGGCTCCCTGCTGAGCAGAGAGCCCGATGCGGGGCTCAATCCCAGGACCCTGTGATCATGACCTGAGCTGAAAGCAGAGGCTTTAACCCACTGAGCCACTCAGGCGCCCCAGGAAGTAGATTTTTTTTAATTCCAAAATTTTTTCTACTAATTTTCAACTCCGTAAGGACTGAATTCCTTGATCTATCTCAAGGATTCTGAAAAGGACATCAACAATGTTCACTCAAATTATGCTAAAGAAGTTCCTTTTCACTGTAGTTTATTACAATCCACCAAATAAAATCAATTAGGTAAGTTTTGAAAGATAACAGGGTTTCTTGGTGCTACTCTTGTTTTTTTTTTAGAGGCAAGACCCACGTTTATGTCTTAGCAGACCTCTTAGTTTTGGGAATCTACTGGGTAAGAGATATCTGGAATCCCAAACTGATTGAAATTTGTACTCTATTAGACTGTGATAAAGGGATGGGAAAAGAGAACCATCCCTTAAGTGTTTACCTGATTACAATAAGAATAATTTTATCACTACCTAATAGCATGAGCTATCATGTTTATTCCATACTGCATCAACATGTTTGCCTAAAAGAGGATTCTGTGCTGTGGGGTTGGTCATAGCCCACCACAGTATTTTTCATTACCTAGTAAATATTCATTTCTCACACAATTTCATTATCTCTTCATTTTAAAAGTGAAAAAAAGTAGGGACACCTGACTGGCTCAGTCTGTAGAGGACGCAACTCTTGATCTTGAGGTCATGAATTTGAGCCCTATGTTGGGTATGAAGATTACCTAAAAATAAATAAATTAATTAATGATACTGTTATGCTGAAAATAAATAAATTTTAAAAATATATATTAAAAAATTAATTAACAAGTAAATAAGAAAAGATCATTTTCTGCCGGCTAGTTACCTAGTCCCATTCTGAATTTTTAAAAATACATCATTAAATAAATATTTTTACAAATGGTAATATGCTATATACAGTGTATTATACATATTTGTTACTGTAACATATCTTTAAAATGTATCTATATACATTTATATATCTACATAATTATTTTAAAGGTTTTCTGATATTCCAACTCATAAAACTGGATATAAATATTATTTATTTATTAATGTTTTCCTACTGATGATGCACATTTGACCAATTATGAAATTAACATTCTTTTCAATTTTTCTATGTATCTGTTTGTATGTATTCCTACATATGGTTGAAACTTGTATTTTTTTAGTAACCAGAATCCTGGAATTTTTTTTTAATGTTTCCTGATTTTAAGAAAAAAGTGAAAAATAATATATGTAAATTTAGGCTTATAATTTCAGTATTTTTTTAAATTAAAATATAAATTTTCTCTAGCGATGAGAATTATTCCTAACCCAAATGTATGCATTTTCTCTTCAGTTTATCAGTTCTACCTAATTGTCACCATCTATTTTAATCATGTATCTATTACCACACAAGTTATCACCCAATATCCCAAAATCATAATTATAGAATTTTGAATAAGAAGATTCAATAAGTAAAAGATTCTGTCTTATAATACTCCTTCATATTAGCCAATTGAGTTTTAGCTCAATTTATTTAGCATCGATCAAATGTTATTTAAAAAACTAGTTTGACAGTTATATCTAGAATAGTCTAAAATGGATCTAGGTGGGAAATAAGAATGCCACAGAAGAAGAGATTTTCATGATACACCTTATGTAGTTCTCAGAACTTAAATAAAAGATCTGGCCAAACCTAGAAAAAAACCACAAACTAACATTTCATTTACACTCAAAAGCCTTTATCTTGGGAAGCCTGGGTGGCAGTTGGTTAAGCGGCTGCCTTTGGCTCAGGTCATGATCCCAGCATCCTGGGACTGAGTCCCACATCGGGCTCCTTGCTCAGCAGGAAGCCTGCTTCTCCCTCTGCCTCTGCCTGCCACTCGGTCTGCCTGTGCTCACTCTGACAAAAAAAAAAAAAAGCCTTTATCTTCATTTAGGCAAAAAATATTCAATTTTTATTACATGAAAGAAGAAAACATTGCATCACCAAGAAATAAAAGGAGAAAGCTATCGAAGTTATGCTGTCTTCTGATTTTTGTTTAAGGCATTATGTTAAGATGTCTATTAATTTCTATTAAATATTTTAATAGAAAATACTAAAATCAATGAAAATAAGCATCTACTGAAAGTTTAAATTTTATTTTAAAAATTATTTGATAACACTATCTTACTTTTTGAAAACAATTCTTAAAATTCTTTCAAAACACACTTTCACATCTTGTCTTATATTGTCTTTATACCAAGCAGGTACATAGGTAATAAGGTAATAACTCCATTTCACAAGTGAGTGAACTAAAATACTTAAATGCTAATTGGTAATAGCTAATTAAAAGCTAAAAATAAAATTGTTTTCAGAGGCAGGATTAGAGAGTGTGTTTTGGGCACCCAGCTTTCAAAATTTGCCAACAAACCATTTCACCACTAATGATAAATAACTTTAATTTTAAACTTTCGTTTCTGAAAAATTTTTTATTTAAATTCCACTTAGTTAACTTAATATATTATGTTAATTTCAGGTGTGGAATATAGTGATTCAACACATCCATTCAACAGCTGGTGCTCATCACAGGTGCCCTGCTTAATTCCCATCAGGTATCTCACTCATCCCCCAAACATCTCCCCTCTGGCAACCATCAGTTTGTTCTATATAGTTAAGAGCCTGTTTCTTGGTTTGCCCATGTTCATTTGTTTTGTCTCTTATATTCCACATATGAGTGAAATCATATGGTATTTGTCTTCCTTCAAATGACATTGCATTTAGCATAATTCTCTCTAGCTCCATCCATGTCTTGAAATAATTTTTGACTTATATAAAAGTTGTAATTAAAATAAAAATAATTGGGTACCTGGGTGGCTCAGTGGGTTAAGCTGCAGCCTTCGGCTCAGGTCATGATCTCAGAGTCCTGGGATCGAGTCCCGCATCGGGCTCTCTGCTCAGCAGGAAGTCTGCTTTCCTCTCTCTCTGCCTGTCTCTCTGCCTACTTGTGATCTCTGTCTGTCAAATAAACAAATAAAATCTTTAAAAAAAATAAAAAATAAAATAAAATACAAATAATTGTTATATATATTGACTTTTAAGATACATATCACTTTTTAGGTAGTTTTAGGATACAAAAAAATTTTTTTAAGTTTTTTTTTTTTTTTTTTTTTTTTTTTTTTGACAGAGAGACACATAGCAAGAAAGGGAACACAAACAGGGGGAGTGGGAGAGGGAGAGGCAGGCTTCCCACTGAACAAGGAGCTATGCAGGAATCATGACCTGAACTGAAAGTAGATGCTTAACAACTGGGCCACCCAGGTGCCAAATAATTAATGAACCAAAATTGATACATTTTTTATTAAGTGAAGTCCATTCTTTATTCAAATGTCTGTAGTTTTCATCTAATATATGTTGTCTGTTCCAGAATCCCATCAAGGAAAATATATTACATCTACATGTCATGTCTCTTTAGCCTCCTTTTACTGTTGACAAATGACCAAGCTCTCTTTTCTTTTGATGACCTTGACAGTTTTGAGGAGTAATGGTCAAGTATTTTGTAGAATGTCCCTCAGTTGGGATTTGTCTGATATTTTTCTCATGATTAGCCTGCAGAAATGTGTTTTTTGGGAAGGAAGACCACAGAGGGAAAGTGCCATTTTCATCCTATCTTATCAAGGACACATGCTACCAACATGACATATCACTGTTGGTCTAAAACTTATCACCTGGCTGAGGAACTCTGTCAGATCTCTCCTCTGTAAGGATTACTCTTTCCTTTCTTTCCTTTTCTTTCTTTTTATTTATTCCCCCCCCTCCCTTTCTATATTATACTGTTTGGAAGGAAACCACTATGCATAACCCACATGTAGGAAGTAGGAAGTTAGGCATAACTCCTTTGGACAGAGTGTTTAGACAAATTATTTGGAATTTTTTGACACCAATTTGTCCCTTCACCTGATTGATTGATTGATTGATTACCATTAGTTTTGACTTATAGATATTTACCAATTGGGTTTCACCCAGTACTATTTTATTTCATTGTTCAAATTGTTTCAGCCTTAACCTCAGGGAGACTTTGAAGTTGGTTCCTGTGTCCCTTTCACGTGCCCATCACTATTTGTTGTTGTTTCTCAGCTTTTCTTTCTTTCTTTTTCCTTTTTAGCACTTTTTCCTTTTTTGAAGCTACAAGATAATTAAGGCTTATCTTATCTATTTTCTGCTCTAGTCCTAAAATCAGGCCATGGGGCGCCTGGGTGGCTCAGTCCTTGAGCATCTGCCTTTGGCTCGGGTCATAATCTCAGGGTCCTGAAATAGAGCTCTGCATTGGGCTCCCTCCCCAGGGAGAAACCTGTTTCTCCCTCTCCTACTCCCTCTACTTGTGTTCCCTCTCTCGCTGTGTCTCTCTCTGTCAAATAAATAAAATATTCAAAAAAATAAATAAAAATCAGGCTGAATCCCACAAATGTTCCTATTTTATAACTTTATTGTGTTTTATCATTTCCTCTCTCTCTTCCTCTTTCTCCCTCTTTGCAATGCTTTTAATAATCTACTCCAATGTCTATAATTTATTTCTCAGTATATCTTATAATATTCCTCAAAATAAATATTAGCATTAGATTTGAATTGAAAAATACCATTACCTAATCTGCAAACCTCATTCACAACTTTAAATCATTACTTTACTTTCACAGCAGAGTAAAATAATATATATTTCCTCGTTCAACTGAAAGCAGTTTCTCCACCTTTTTTGTGGGGGGGTCACTGATGGCCTGTCATTTCTGAAGTATTGACTTTTTATTTTGTGGAATGCCCGCCAATTTGGGCAGGTCTGTTATTTCTTCACGATAAAATAATGACTGACAGTTTTGACAAGATTAGCCTAGAAGTAATGCATTATATCCGGATTCACATTCTATTTATTTGTTTCTTTATTGGTGATATTGATTAATTTCGAGTAATTGATTAAGGTAGTATCTGTTATAATTCTCAACTCTAAATTTATCATTTTTCTTTAGGGTGTTAAAATGTACTATGTAGGGAGATAATTTAAGGCTATGTCATTTGTAACGAAATGCCATTTATGAGTTTTAACATCCATTGATGATTTTTTTCTTGGCCTGAAACTCATTACTCTGGTGACTTCCAAATGGCAGTTTTTTTTTTAATTCCATTATTCTTTTAGTGTTATGAATTTCATTATAATGAAGAACTTTCCTTATCTTCTATGTCTTTATATGACTATTTATTTGATTATATTAGTATGGACTCATAGAATGATAAAAATTCAATGTTTCAAAAATCATCACTGCATTAATTATTTATTTTAATGCACTATCTGTCCCTTGTTTGGCAAATGGGATCTTATCCAAAATACTTTGTATTATATTTCAATATGTGAATTGATTATTGTATAAATAACAGTGTCTCAAATAATGATTTCTAAGAACCCAGAAATACAAAACTATCACCAAAATATAAATCTTTCTCTGCTCCATAAATTAGTAAATGTTTCAATAATACAGCAAGAACAGAATATTAAGCAAATTTTTGACCAAAAATAATTGCCAGAAAATCCTTAAATCATTTTATTCAATATAGATATACTAGCTAGAAGAGTAATTTTCTTTAGCTTTCTTTTTCTTAGAAAACAATATTAGAAGGATTGACTGAGATGATAAAATTAGATTTTCAACCTGAGGCTATATTTTATTGTGAAAGTTTCAAATGAGGGTTGCATGAATTTCTTCAACCTATGCTTATCAAGCTTAAATTTCTCTAGACTTCATCTGGAAGTGACAGTGTAGTAATAACTGCTGAATGTCGTGGATATCTGTAATTTCTGAAGGTAATCATCACTCCAACTCTAGTGCTTCCCTGCTGTGTTCAATGAATTAAGAACAATAGATGATGATGGCCAAATAATTAATTCAGTATTAGAAATCTGAGTAGATTTTTTCTTGGTTTTTTTTAATGCAAATCAATGTACAAATTAGAGGATTATGACAAAGAAACAATGGAGAATCTTATATTTTACTGCCAAAGAAAGTTTATCAATGTTCTCATTTTTATGCCTTTGATACTATAGCCAGAGTTCTGATTGAATATCCTAAAACAGACAAAAGTAAAAGTTTGGGAGATAGTTACCATGTTTGCATTTAAAAATCATGAACAGGGGTGCCTGGGTGGCTCAGTGGATTAAAGCCTCTGCTTTGGCTCAGGTCATGATCTCAGGGTCATGGGATCAAGCCCCACATCTGGCTTTCCGCTCAGCAGGGAACCTGCTTTCTCCTCTTTCTCTGCCTGCTTCTCTGCCTATTTGTGATCTCTGTCAAAATAAATAAATAAAACCCTAAAAAAAAATCATGAACAAATGTTCTTCCAAAAGTTAAATATCAGTGTGTGTATCAAAGCCATTACCTATATTAAATAGTAGTATTAAACAGAGACATAAAAAACAAAGCTTTTGAGTAAAAGTAGTTAAATATAAGCTAGTAAAGTTCAGGAAAGAAGTGTCAGAAAAATATCATATAAAAATTATGTAAACGTAGTAACAGTATAAACAAAAATAAATATATCCTTGCTGAAAATATTAAAAGATATAAAGTTTTCATAGGAATAGGAAAAGTCAAGAAAAGAAAACAGAGGGGAGTTAGGGAGTATCAGAGAAAACGATGGTTATGAGGGTCTTTAGGTAAATACCCTATAGTAATATTTCCTAAAGAAAGAGTATAGAATAATAGGACAGGGAAATAGTTTTGTCATGATATGATTCTGGTAAAATTTTAAGGACTGCACATGTAGGATCTCATAGGTCATTGTGCTGATATTCACTCCTATTTTATTGAGACAAAGACAGTAGTCATCTCTGACTAGATCCAGGTGTTGGCCTGAATGTTTGAAAGGATGGAGGGACATCAGCTGAAATCCAGAAAACCATAATTATATTAGATTTGGGGGGAAAGATAGGAAGTTAACTTTTTAAATGTTTATTTGTGGCTATGTTTGTTCATACTTTGAATTTATTCAATGGATTTATGAAATCCAATTCAACCATTTTTTTTTAAGATTTTATTTATTTGACAGAGAGAGACATAGCATGAGAGGGAACAGAAGCAGTGGGAGAGGGAGAGGGAGAAGCAGCCTTTCCAATGAGCAGGGAGCCCAATGTGGAGCTTGATCCTGGGACCCTGCGATCATGGCCTGAGGCAAAGGCAGACGCTTAACTGACTGAGCCACCCAGGCACCCCAAACCATTTGTTTTTTGATAAAACTTTCATTAATTTAGCCATATTCTACTTAAAACTTCTTACATATAGCATAGCAGGTATCAAATCTGAGATATCCATAACTCATTAATTAGAGAAAGAATCCTCTGAATGAATGTAACATTTGAATATTCTGTTGAAAGAAGTTAAAAGTTATACACTGTCAAAAAAATTGGAAATGGAACCAGTATCTATGACTACTTTTTAACATGATAGTAATTTTAGACGTATTGACAATAATATGAATATTGGCAATATTGGTTAAGTCATTAAGCATCTTTTATTTGAAACATGTTAAAAAATTTCATGTAAAAATCTTTCTTTTTTTCAGATTTTATCTATTTATTTGAGAGAAAGAGAGAGTAGGGGGAGGAGCAGAGGGAGAAAGAGAATCTCAAGCAAATTACCCATGAAGCAAGGAGCCCATGCGGGCTCATTTTCACAACCCTGAGATCATGACCTGAGGCAAAATCAAGAGTTGGACACTCAAGTGACTGAGTTACCCAGACACCCTTAAAATCTATTTATGGAAAATCACTTTACATTTTCTAAGTAGATGAGTTTAAAGCTACTGTAAAGTCATAATCAGTACATCTCATATTTTAACTTCACCCAGAAATATGAACAATAAAATTCTGAAAAATGTTCTATTGTCTATTGTTGATCTTAAAATTCATCTCATCGGGGCGCCTGGGTGGCTCAGTGGGTTAAGCCTCTGCTTTCAGCTGGGTTCTTGATCTCAGGGTCCTGGGATCGAGCCTCTCATTGGGCTCTCTGCTCAGTGGAAAGCCTGCTTTCCTCTCTCTTTGTCTGCTGCTCTGCCTACTTCTGATTTTTCTCTCTCTCTCTCTCTCTGTCAAATAAATAAGATCTTTAAAAATAAAATAAAATTCAACTCATAATTACATCTATAGGTGCCATTTTCAAATAGCAAAACCTTTAGATTGATGAGATCTAAGGTAGTTCCAATTTCTTTTCATGGAAATTAGAGCAGTAGTTTCTATTGAAATGCAATTAAAGAGGCATAATAACATAACTAAGTGAAGAAATATCAAATGCGTAAATAATGAGTAAATTTTTGGAGATGAATTTTATTTTAAAGATTTTATTTATTTGACAGAAAGAGATCACAGTATACAGAGAGGCAGGCAGAGAGGGTGGGGAAGGAAGGTCCCTGCTGAGCAGAGAGCTCCATGCTGGGCTCAATCTCAGGACCCTGGGATCCTGACCTGAGCCTAAGGCAGAGACTTTAATCCACTGAGTTATCCAGGCGCCCCTTGGAGATGAATTTTAATTCAGTTTTCACAAAGATATAAACTTCAATTATGGAATTTCCAAAATAGTAATATCCTAACTAAGATTATGGAAAAATAGACTATTTTGTTAATTTTTGCCTACATATTTTCTAAAAATCGTATTTCTTTGCAGTAATATTTTTAACAAGATTATTACGGAACTTTTTCACCCCTCTGTCTCATTTTTAAATCAGGAGTATGGAGACATATCTTTTCTTTCTTTCCATCAGGACTCTTTATAAGAATAGGTGATTTTCACAGAAAAATCAATAAATAATAATTCTAAAATATTTTTTCTGCCCCAATAATTAGGATATAAGAATACATGTAGCATTCAAAATTGCTTTGTGAATTACAAATTGATATTGGTTTTTAAAATTACTCCCTTCATAGATTTCAATGGGTATATATAGGTGTAAAAATATTGTGGTGTGATAAAATCATGGTGTATAAAAATAAAGATCTCCCTTTGTAAAGTCAAAGTCTATGGACTTAGAGTATAATTAGGAAAAATGTGTCACTTGAAGCTGACATTATTATTCTTGCCAATGTTAAAATCCAGAGAAAAATTAATAGTAACAGAAATCTATTTTAATGGCAGAAGCTCTTTCAAGTTCTGAAAATAATTCAATAACAATGTGACTAAGTAATTTCTTAAAAATGAGAACCATGTTAATGAACTGGAATTTCAAATACAGCAAGTGTCAAATATATGCATTGCAAGGAAACAAATAAAATATCTGGTATGTATGGAACTAGCAATTATAGCAGTGGGATCTAAATCAAGTCATATTGACAAAACACTGAAAAATTCAGAATATTGCTTAAATGAGATTACACTTAAAAGCATCAAAGCAGGGCACCTGGGTGGCTCAGTGGATTAAGCCGCTGCCTTCGGCTCAGGTCATGATCTTAGGGTCCTGGGATCCAGTCCCGCATCGGGCTCTCTGCTCAGCAGGGAGCCTGCTTCCTCCTCTCTCTCTCTCTGCCTGCCTCTCTGCCTACTTGTAATCTCTCTCTGTCAAATAAATAAATAAATATTTAAAAAAAAAAGCATCAAAGCAAAAGAAAACCATTCAAGCAGTTTAATATACATTTGATGTGAATTATAATGTTTTCTAAGTGTATACATAAGTAGTATGAGAAATAATACCTATGATTCTTATTTTTTCTTGAGTACCTTAACTAGTTATGCCTAGGAATTTAAGCAAAAATATAAAGAAAATAGGGATTCAATGCCTGACAGTTTGTACTCTTTCAGCTTCCAATTTTATTAGTATGCCTACTATTTTTCTATAGCAGTGCTTTTTTAAAAATTCTTATGACAACTTAATTTTTCAGCAGGATTATTCACATATGTCATGTCCATTATTTAGGGTGGGAAAAGAGGATTACACTGGGGGATGAATTTACACTATCTCAAAGATTGAAGGGAAGGCTACAATCTTGCACTGTCTTGTTAACTTTGGATAGACATTTAGATAAACTCTTAGTAAAGTGTAGTCTCTTTATTGGGACTATTGAGTCCCTTAAAAAAAAAAAATGTTCGTTTATTGGTACCTTTAGTATGAACCTCTCCTTCTACCACTTAGAATTTTCTCTTGAATACTATTTATTTGAATATGACAGTGATTCATCCTGGATAGATTCAGAACAAAACAATAATATTTTATTGCAATATAACATTGGTCCCAGGATAGTCCGAGAGTCCAGATTTATTTATTAATTCCTCTCCCATGTTGAACTGTCTCCAGAACCCTGTTCCATAAGTTAATATATTGGAAAATATTATATTAGCATTACAGACCTGGTAACATTAACAAACTATTTTTCATGACATACACTTTTTAAATCCCATCTTTGTAACCCTAAAATTAAATTCACAACAATATAATCTATCTACAAAATATACTTTAAAATTAAATACTATAACTGTAACACAAAGGAGAAATACAACTAAATCAACCTACAGTGAATTAATACAAATTCATTATATAAATGTTTGAGCAAAACTCCACAAAAGATATAATGAGGTAATCAAATGTCTGCTTCAATATGTAGTCACCATAGGTATGATTTCAACAAATGTCGACAAATACATTTGGTTGAGTTGGTGACTCTCATACAATTAGCATTGCTATTCACTGCATGATTTTTTAAATGTGAGGATCCAAAGAATGCTCTTAGCTACAGTTCATTGTATTTGTTATTTCTTTTTAAAAAATAACTGATTTTCACCAACAGTGTAGGAGGGTTCCCCTTTCTCCGCATCCTCGCCAGCATCTGTCATTTCCCGACTTGTTTATTTTAGCCATTCTGACTGGTGTGAGGTGATATCTCATTGTGATTTTGATTTGTATTTCCCTGATGCCGAGTGATATGGAGCACTTAAAACAGCATGGAGGTTCCTCAAAATGTTGAAAATAGAACTGCCCTATGACCCAGCAATTGCACTATTGGGCATTTACCCTAAAGATACAAACGTAGTGATCCAAAGGGGCACGTGCACCCGAATGTTTACAGCAGCAATGTCCACAATAGCCAAACTATGGAAAGAACCTAGATGTCCATCAACAGATGAATGGATCAAGAAGATGTGGTATATATACACAATGGAATACTATGCAGCCATCAAAAGAAATGAAATCTTGCCATTTGCGACAACATGGATGGAACTAGAGCGTATCATGCTTAGCGAAATAAGTCAAGCAGAGAAAGACAACTATCATATGATCTCCCTGATATGAGGAAGTGGTGATGCAACATGGGGGCTTAAGTGGGTAGGAGAAGAATCAATGAAACAAGATGGGATTGGGAGGGAGACAAACCATAAGTGACTCTTAATCTCACAAAATAAACTGAGGGTTGCTGCGGGGAGGGGATTTGGGAGAAGGGGGTGGGATTATGGACATTGGGGAGGGTATGTGCTTTGGTGAGAGCTGTGAAGTGTGTAAACCTGGTGATTCACAGACCTGTACCCCTGGGGATAAAAATATATGTTTATAAAAAATAAAAAATAAAAAAAAATAAAAAAATAACTGATTTTTTTTTACGATTGTGCAAAAATACTCTATGTTTATTGTAAAATGTGGTTACAATGTAGACTTCAATAATAATGAACAGATTGTTATCTGATATGAATGACCAGAGGGACATGTGAAAGTTGCATGGGTTGAGGGATGATTCTGTTTTGCATAACATTCTGCAGGCTATCAAGCATCCAGGTTCCCAGTAGTTTTCTGCTCAAATCATTGTAATAGTAAAAAATGCCACCACTCACAAACTGCCTAAGAATTCCCAGGTGAGAAGCATGACCATAGGCATAACTGCCTTGCAAGATATTTTGTGCATGAGGTCTGGGGATAAAGACAGGAGTAATGGAGAGAGCGTGGAAGTGTCTCTTGTACAGAGAGCAGAGCAAATTTATGCTTGTGAAGATAGAAGGTGAAGTTACCAGGCTGAAAGTAACAAACAAGATATACTTGAGAAATAGAAATGTGAGCAGTGCTTATTTATGACTCAGATGACAAGTTTGGGCAAGTAGGAGATTGATCAATCTCTCTGTATCTCTGAGGAAACACATTGCTCCAACACAATGATAACAGAAGAGAGTGAAGTATTCTTTTGGTGCAGCAAGGACTTTGCAGCCTTTTGCTACGGAATGGTACTCCAAGAGTTAGTACTCTAGGAAAAGAATTAGACTTTCTGTAGTCTGAAGTCATTCAGAGGCTATAGATATGAGGAAGAATATCAGAGCAAAAAGAACCTCAGGAATATTACAAAATAACTGAGAGAGACTTTAAGCTAGCTTGAGGAATGCCAAGCCAACGATAATTGAATATTAATGCTAATATGGTTTCATATATACTAGAAGCTGATAGTCTCTGATATAATTCTAGTTATATTGGTTTAATTAATTCAGAAACTTATTAATTCCTATTAAATATCTTATATCTTCGGGAAATGAATTACGGTGGGTGTTCTCCCACAGTAAAACAAATAAAACGGTACAAACAAACAAAACCCCTGTTCTCCAATCCCACAGAGATTTTGAAGTTTATATGATAAGAATAACTACAAAAGCCAAGACCATGTAAGAATACCTGTTTTATGAATGAAGATTAAATAGGTCAACAGTAAAGATTTAATCTCTTTGGAAAAGATGAACATAAAACTAGATCGAGGAATCATGTAGGAAGTGCCAAGCTATGAAACTCAAGAGGAATATGACCCAGAGAACTTCGAAAGTTGTGTAAGAAGGTCCTAATGCCTTTAATTAGAACTTGTATTTAAGGGCACCTAGGTGGCTCAGTCAGTTAGGCGTCTGCCTTCAACTCAGATCATGATCCCAGCATCCTGGGATAGAGTCCACATTCAGCTCCCTGTTCTTCTGTCCCTCTCCTTCTGCCCCTCCCCCTCAGCTTGTGTGCTGTCTCTCTTTCTCTCTCTCTCTCAAAATGAATAAATAAAATCTTAAAAAAAAAGAACTTGGGGGTGCCTGGGTCACTCAGTGGGTTAAGCCTCTGCCTTCAGCTCAGGTCATGATCTCAGGGTCCTGGGATCCAGCCCCGCATCGGGCTCTTTGCTCAGCAGGAACCCTGCTTCCTCCTCTCTCTCTGCGTGCTGCTCTGTGTACTTGTGATTTCTGTCAAATAAATAAATAAAATCTTTAAAAAGAAACCTTGTATTTGATCAATAGACAATAGAGACTGATAAACAGATGGCAGTTGATGGAACAGGAGAAGGAGATCATTAAAACATTAATTTTTAGTTTATGACTTTTTAAAATGGTTAAAAATGTTTAATTCTAGCAATTCAAATATTTGCTGCTTCCAGTTATTGAATAAATTTCTAAGTGGTCTTATTAATCCATGTTCCCATTTTAGAGAGAGACAGTACTACATGGTACTTAAGAATATGGTTTCTAGGGGCACTGGGGTGGCTCAGTCATTAAACATCTGCCTTGGCTCACGTCATGAACCCAGAGTCCTAGGATCGAACCCCATATCAGGCTCCCTGCTCCTCGGGAAGCCTGCTTCTTCCTCTCCCACTCCCTTTGCTTGTGTTCCCTTTCTCTTTGTCTCTCCCTCTGTCAAATAAATAAAATCTTTAGAAAAAATATGGTTTCCAGAATTTGAATTCCAGTTGCATCACTAAATGGCTATATAACCATAGATAGGATATTCAATCTATCATTCTTTCCTCTTCTATAAAACAATAATATGAATGTTGCCTCCACTGTGGAATCATAAGATTAATAAATCATATGTAAAATTTTAGAACAGGGCCTTGCATAGAGTAAGCAATCTATAATGTTAGCTAATACTATCTACATCCTTAAAGCTAAGAATATTATGTTTATATTAACACGTGTAGGAGCTGTACTAGACAAGTACACAAACACTCAACAGTGATTCATTTTCCATTTTTATATTTATTCATCCAACACATATTTATTGATAATCTACCATCCACTCGGTAGAGCTACTAGAGATACAATGATAAAAAAGCCTCTAAAACGAGGAATTTGGAGAGTTCTAAGTTTGGTTTTTCTAACTTTTTGCTATGTATTACAATTCAGTATATCAATATATTAGATTTTAATTGTCAATAGGATGTCTAAATTGTGATCCCCAAAGGTAGTTGAAAATATGATGACTTAGAAAAAACAGCAGGTTAAGTCTGGATGTGTGACACCTTTATGTTTTAGTCTTAATACAACAAATTTGTACATTACAGAATACATTGGTTCTATCATGGGAATATATTGCTATTCCACCTATTTTAATTTATTTTTAACAGTATATAATGATAGACTAAAATCAGGTTAATAAATTTTCTTATTAAATAACCTAAAATAGTTAAAACATTCACTTAATTAATTTTGACTCTATGACTTTTTAAAATGTATAAAAATGTTTGATTCTAGCAATTCAAATACCTGACAAACTACAAAAGATATGTAGTTTACTTGACTTCAAAAATCTTGGTTTAAACAAACCAAGTGCTCAGTTAAGTAAGTGCTCTAATTCTTAACTGCCCTGAAATTTCTGTCCTCTCATTCAAGTCTTTTTGCGAGCATGGGCTTGAAACACATTTCTCCATATATTTATGTATAATTCTGATCTTTTGTTACAATTTTCCTTTAATTTGCTCCATTTTTCTTATTTTATCTCTTTATTTTTTTTTCTAGTTTATCTCTTTCAAGGTAAAATGTTTACAACTGAATTTTTAATATAAGACCCCAATTCAGAAAGTGTTCCGGGTTGGGGGCTGGAGAGAAGACAAGTTTGAGTAGTGAAGGGCAAAACTTGATAAACATATCCTGGTGAGGCTTCACCACACATTTTGACCTGCTTTCTAAATCTTCCACTTTGCAAAATTGATAATAATTAACAATATTAATAATAATATTGTTATTAAAAGAGGACTCCTTCTTCCTGTGCTTTTTATGTCCTCAGTTTCATTAGCTTTCATTTCCCTACATTGAATTTCAAAAGCCACTTAGCTACCCGGGCTCTTCGTTTATCCAAGTCGTTCTGATTTTTACTGTTCAGCTTTTTTGTGGTGATTGGCTCACTGCTTCTTTCCAATAATCAGCAGATTTCCTCACCTAATGCACACTCTTTGTAGCAAGTGTATGTGTGGGCAGCCATTTCCCCGCACTCCAGTCCTCTGACTGCCTGTGAAACACTCCATCTCCAACTGCTCAGCAAGTTTTTAAATCCACACACAGATTAACCTTGACTAGCCTATATTTTCTAGTGACTAGAACTCAATAGAGTTCTTCTAAGAGTGAGATAAATCAGGGTCAGTTTTTGTGTCCTAAATACCAAGAATTCACTCTGTTCATTTTTTTCCCCCCTTGGCTGCTCCAGAGTTGTTTTATCAAGTTATGCTGAGTATACAATCTTACTCAGTGCTAACACACACACACACACACACATACACACACACACAAGCAAATGACTTTCACATTTTCACAAAAATTTGCCTGGCTGTAGAAGCAAAACATATTGATTAAATCTTTTAATAATTTACCATTGAATCTTCTTCTCCATTCAAACCTCCCCCCCCACACACACACCTATTTAGGGCAAAGCAGGTTGTTTCCTGGTCTGTGTTACCAGGGATGTCATCTGGAGAGCAAATCTTTTTTATTGTTTTTAATCAATCTTTCCCATTTTTAATTACACTATATTTGGTTTGATAATTTGAAAAGAATCATAATAATTCTAATGCATTGGAATGTAGACTTAAAATACTGCATGTTTTTCAATGGAATTTGAAAACAATATGAATTTGTAATCCAGCTTCAATAAATTTTATGATTAATGCAAAACAAGGAAGTTTAGAAGCAACTGCCATTAGTTAAGTGGCAAAACTTAACGGCCATCTAATTGGTGTGATATACCACTAGGATACTCTATTTTAGAGAAACATGGAACAGTTCATTGGTGAACCCTACAGAAAAAATATAACCTCATTTGTAGCCCCTTTATAATCAAATATTGATTTTTATATAACTGAAGAGAATGTATTCAGGCTTTTGCTTCCATAGATATATTTCAATATTGTTCTCATATTTCAAATACTCAACTTTTATTAAATACAAACATGCATATGGTATATGAAGAGCCCTTTGAACTCATCTTCCTATGCTTCCTGTGAATTTCATGGATTAGCTGGTGCTCAGATCTTCCACGTGCTCTCCCTAACCCATACTTCACTTTTATCAATGTTTATCAGTTTTTCTCTTGGTGCAAGCATGGCTTTTTGTGGAAGTGCTTAAATATTATGTTTTGTTTCCCTTACCTTATAAAACTTAAAAAAAATTATATGATATGAAAAGTCTTTGTATTTGTAATCCTACCATTTAGGTAAATGCACAATTCATTAGGGAAGCCCAAAGTTCTGACACTTAAGCCTTAATTAGATCTTTCTAAGATACAACCTGTCATCTATATTCACCTATGGATATAAAAACAGAACATGTAAGATATTTTAGAAATATGTTGTACAGAATTAGGTTTCTTACTATAGTAAATGGCTCTCAGATTCTACATATAACACAGGAGGTGCCCTGGGTAAGTATCAAATGAAGGCTTTTCATATGCCTCTCTGTATCTGTATGAAAGAAAAGAAAGCCAGCCAGTTTTTCTTTACTAGATGACAATTTTTAATCATCTCATTTTCCTTCAAACTTTAGACTATTTTCTTTCATCAAAATAAATGTCACTGTATTTCAATTTTTTATCCATGTATTTACATGTCTGGTCACAAGATGAACATCTAATTATAATGTGGCATTATTAAATGGAGTATTGACTCAAACGTGGGGTTTATGGTGATTAAGATGAATAGATGTCTCTAAAGCAAATTGATTATGCTCTAAATAGCTATGCACATTTCGAAAGGGGGATTGCTTAGGCTAGAATATAATTTCAACAAAACAAACCCATTTACATATTCTATCCTATTACTTTGTTTGGAATAAACATGCAAGCAATCATCCTAACCTGCACTGAACTCTTCTTTGGGATTCATAAACTCACCCAGATCATGACCTGATGTATCATTTTTGACTATTAAAAAGCTGGCTCATTTTCTGACAATTTCATCTTAGGAAATGGGCAGCTGTATCCTGTAACAGCATGAATACAGCAGACATAAAATCAGTTCAAAATACAGCCTTTTGGAGCTTGCTATAAACTTCAAATCTAGTTGTAACTTCCTTCATCCGTCTCTATGTGGTGCTTGGTTATGCAGTAAAGTTTTGCTAATGAAATAACTTGGCACTTAAAAATCTGAGACAAACTTTAAATATTCTGCAAAGTATGCAATGGTTTGGATTGTTTTTAGGTGCTCTGACTGGTTCAGCTAATTAAATATTACTTACACATGTGTTTGGTCTCATTTACTATACAAAGTATGGCTCTGTGCAGTAACTGCTTAAACTTTTGGAACTGGGGAATCTCAGGCTAGAGATTTCTAGACCTCCTGAATCAGAGTGGGCATTTTCAAAGGATCCCCCAGCTGATTCTGATGCATGTTAAGGTTTGAGAAGTCCCGCTCTGTTTGATCCTTCATGTATTTAGAGTTCGAACCTAAAATCGCTTTATTCCCCCCATTTCCCCCATTCAATTGTGCCTGTGTACAGTTGGAGAGAGGATGATATCAGCGTTATTTTGTTTTTGTTTTTGTTTTAACATGTGTCCAGTAAACATGTATTAAATACCTAGTATGTGCCAGGCTTTGTTCTAGGCATTGACTTTACAAAGGTGGCAAAAACAAACAACAACAACAACAAAAAAAATACCCCAAAAGACTGCTCATGCACTGTGGGGGTTCCATGTCAAGGGTAAGGACAGATAGAAAACTACTTGTGGTTCAGTGTAACAAGTGCTTCCTCTAACTGGAGTTAAATTCACCTCTGTAAGGCAAAACTAATCTGAAAAGAGGTAGCTATAATTTGATAGACAGGCCTATTTATAAATTGCCTCTTAAAACTACATAAACAAGTCATCCTAGATATTTGCCAAAGAACTATATGCTTAGCAAATTGTGCTATCAACCTGACTTATACATACATTTGTATCTACATGTAGCTTCATTTACATATAACTAAAATATAAATAATCTAATACATGCATTTTGTATATTTCATGAACACATTTTAGGTTTACATTTACATTTTATACACAGGGTAATTAAGAACAAAAGGGCAAAATAATTACCCACAGTTCACAGAAGGGGTAACAAATCAAGCTAAGATTCAAGTTTATCTATTCAATGAAACAAAATAAATGTTTTCCTTCCTAGATCTAACAAAGAAGCATTTAAGGAATTGACTTTGTAATAAAACTTCTTGTTTTGCAACAGTTTTGTTGTTGTTGTTATGTTGCTGACAAAATACTTGATTGGGAAATGTTATAATTGTTAATATGGTAAGTAGTGTCATAGAACATCTCAAAGTAGGGGTTTGGGGTTGTTACATCATGAAAGTTTTATTAATCACCAAAGGTTCCCCATTTTCTACTTTTTATGTCATTAAATTACTCATATTGAAAAAAAAAAAAGAATAGATATGGTTTTTGACCAGATATATCATGTAGTTGACCAATTTATCTCATATCGGATATACCGTAATCATGACTTAGAAACACTATCCGAAGACATTCATTTTAGCGGAAAATTAATGGGAAAGTAAAAATTGTCTTCAACTGTCTTCAGTTCTATAATTCTAGACAACAATACTTTTAAAATATCTTTAAATGTTTCATTTTGCCTTTTAATTGCAATCAACATTTGAAAACATCAAAATTATGACTTTCTATATATTAGCTGTGTAGGGAGATTTTTAACTGTGGTTGCATCAAAGTAGCAATGATGTGAGCTTGAGCAGTTGAGCCCTCCAAAAGGAGCAGATGGCTTGTCTGAGATTTTGCAGCTCAGAGCAAAGCCTCATTTAAAAGCAGCCAGAAAGCAATGGACAGTGTTCAAACTCTGAATGCAGAAGAACAAACACTTGTTCTAGGGTTTATTTGGAAAACTCTGTGACAGTTGGGCATCTGGATATGATAAAAAGAAAAAAAAATTAAAGCTATCATTGAAACCTGTCCATTTGAATTAGATGATCCATTCTCTGTAATTAAGACTAAGTAGTGGGTATCTGTCATGAGCCAAATTAATAGAAATTAATTCAAAAACCTTGGAAGGGACATGCCATGCTGATCTGTGTAGCATGACCCTGAAGAGGACATTTTATTATATGAGTAAGATTTCATTGTCAAAAAGAAATGTCACTCCGGCAAATGCTGAATAAGGCAACTAAGTTTTTCAGAGGGTAAAGTGCTTATTAATTAAATGTAAATTAGTATGCCGAGGGTGCCATTTGATAAATTACTGCTTCCAGAAAACTAAATGGTACCCTCTTGTATAGAAAAGTCACTCATTCAAGGGTGAGGATACTACTTTTAAAGATTAGTCTATTTCTTTTACAACATGATTTGCTTCCTCTTTAAATAATGGTGTAGAGAGGTTAAAATACTCTGCCATTTTAGGTTTGTGAATGCAAGAACGAGGAAACCAATCTAACATTCCTTAGTATATGTACTACAAGCAATTCATGATTCACCCACCAGACTGGAGACTTATCACAGGAAGTCAAATATCACTAACTTGATCAGGATTTCTAGAAACTTCACGATCATCTCAGCCAGCAGAAAGGCTCTAGAAGCTGTGGTCCACAGAGAACCCTTATACATCTGGTTAGCTAGGCAATTCTATTTTTTTTTTTAAGATTTTTATTTACTTGAGAGAGAAAGAGTGGGGGCAGAGGGAAGAGCAGAGAGAGAGAGGGAGAAGCAGATTCCTAGTTGAGCGCAGAGCCTAGCAGGGGACTGGATCTCAGGACCCTGAGATCATGACGTGAGCTGAAGTCAGATCTTAACCAACTGAGCCACCCAGGCACCCCAAGCTAGGCAATTCTGATGGAATAACAAAAAAGACTATAATAAAAAAATGTTATGCATATAAATACACATATATAAATGTATAAATATACATAGATATGAATTTCTTTTTTATGGCTGAATAATATTACATGTAGTAAAGAAGGAAATCCTGCCATTTACATAAATATATGTATAAATATACATTACATTTTCTTCATCCACTCATCTATTGATAGGCAAATATGGCTTGGCTTTTATAAATAATGTTGCAGTGAACATGGGGACACATATATTTTTGTATATAGTGATTTCATTCCCTTCAACATATATCCATTGCTGGATCATACAGTAGTTATATTTTAGTTTTTTCAGGAGCCTCCATACTGTTTTCTATACTGGGCACTCCAATTTGCATTCCCAGCAACAGTATACAAGGGTTTTCTTTTCTCCATAGCTTTGCAAAATTATTGTCTCTTCTCTCTCTCTCTCTCTCTCTCTCTCTCTATATATATATATATATATATATATATTTTAGTAATAGCCATTCTATTAGATAGTGAGGTGATATCTCTGTGGATTTGACTTGTATTTTCCGGGTGATTAATGATATCAAGCATTTTTTAATGTACTTGCTGGTGACACTATGTCTTTGGAAAATGTCTGTTCAATTCCTTTGTCCATTTCCTTCTTTCTTTCTTTTTTTTTTTTTCAGTGTTCCAAGATTCATTGTTTATGCACCACACCCAGTACTCCATGCAATGCATGCCCTCCATAATACCCACCACCAGGCTTATGCATGCCCCCACCCCCTTCTCCTCCAAAACCCTTAGTTTGTTTCTCAGAGTCTGCAGTCTCTCATGGTTTGTCTTCCCCTCTGAATTCCCCTAACTCACTTCTCCTCTCCATCTCCCATGTCCTCTGTGTTATTCCTTATGCTCCACAAGTAAGTGAAACTATATGATAACTCACTCTCTCTACTTGACATAGTTCACTCAGCATAATCTCCTTCATTTCTGTCCATGCTGATACAAAAGTTGGGTATTCATCCTTTCTGATGGAGGCATAATACTTCTTTGTATATATGGACCATATCTTCTTTACCCATTCATCTGTTGAAGGGCATCTTGGCCCTTTCCACATTTTGGTGACTGTGGCCGTTGCTGCTATGAACATTAGAGTGCAGATGGCCCTTCTTTTCACTACATCTGTGTCTTTGGGGAAAATACCCAGTAGTCAATTGCAGGGTCACAGGGTATCTCTATTTTTAATTTCTTAAGGAATCTCCACACTGTTTTCCAAAGTGGCTGAACAAACTTGCACTCCCACCAACAGTGTAAGTATTTCTCCACATACTCTCCAATATTTTCTGTTTACTGTCTTGTTGATTTTGGTCATTTTAACTGGTGTAATGTGGTATCTCAATGTGGTTTTGATTGGAATCTCCCTGATGACTAATGATGTGTCTGTTAGCCATTTGCACGACTTCTTTGGAAGAGGCAAATGCCTTTGCCCATTTCTGAATAAGATTTTTTTCTCCAAAAATTTATTGCCAGGACCAAAAAGTCAAGGAATTTTTCCCCTTGTTTTCTCCTGGTACTTTTAGAGTTTGAGGTGTTATATTTAAGTCTCTAAACTATTTTCAAGTTTTCGATTTTGTGAATGGTTTAAGAGTCCAACTTCATTCTTCTGTGTTTGGTTAACCACTTTCCCCAACATCATCTGAAGAAATTATCCTTTCCCTATTGAATATTTTTGGCTGAAATTATATTTGGGGATTATTTCTGAGCTCTTTATTTTCTTCCTTTGGTGCATGTGTCTATATTTATGCCAGTACCATACTGCTGTAATTACTATACTTTGTAATAAAGTTGGAAGTCAGAAATTTTGATACCTCAAGCTTCGTCTTTCTTTCTCAGAATTGCTTTGGTTTCTCAAAGTCTTTTGTGGTTCTATGTAAATTATAAGATTATATTCTTCATTTCTATTTTAAAAATGCCATTAGAATTTTGATAGTAATTGTATTGAATCCAGAGATGAGCTTTGGGTAGTATGAACATTTTAATGTTAGTTCTTCTGAACCAAGAACACGGGCTATCTTTCTATTTTTGTGTGTGTCTTTCTCAATTTCTTTCATCAATATCTTACAATTTTCAGTGTAAAGATCTTTTTTTTTCCTTGGTCTGCAAGGTTTTTCCTGAAAACTCTGCTGATAGCGTTATGGAGGTTTTCTTACACATGACAGATTTTTTTTTTTCTTCTGTTTCTACTTTTACTATTCTCTCTGCCTTTGGTTTTAGACAGTTTTATTTTTAATGTACCTAGGAAAAAATTATTTGGAGTTGAAATTGAGGTGACTTACTAGCTGTATGAAATTATATATCTAATTCCCTCTCCAGATTTGGGGGGTTCTCAGACATTCTTTCTTCTTTTTTTTCTTTTTCTTTTTTTAACACTTTAAGTAAAATCTTTATTGAGAGCAGGTTATTTGATATCTTATTTGTCCTCATAGTTCTAAGCCTCACAATGACTAATGCCTTTACTAGGCTCTGTTGCCCTTTTTTTCCCCTTAATATTTGATTAATTAATTAATTTTAAAAAATATTTTACTTATTTGAGAGACAGAGAGTGAGGGAGAGAGAGCATAAGCTGCAGGAGGGGCAGAGGAGGAAGCAGGCTTCCCACTGAGAGGAGAGCCCAATGCAGGGCTAGATCTCAGGACGCTGAGCCAAAGGCAGATGCTTAACTGATTGAGCCACACAGGCACATAGGCACACAGCCCCACAGGGACCCCATTTATTTATTTGAGAGAGAGAGAGAGAGAGAGTACATGAGCTGGGGGAGGGAGAAAAGGCAGAGGGAGAGAGAGATTCTTAGCAGGGAGCCCAACTCAGGGTGATCCCAGGACCCGGGGAATCGAAGGCTGATGCTTAACCTGTTGAACCAGGGCATCTGGACAGCTCAGTAGGTCAGCCATTATTTCTTTAAATAATCTTTCTACCCCTTTTCTTCCTCTCTTCTTCTCTAGGATTCCAAGAATGTATAAATTGTTCCTTTTAATTGTATCCTATAATTCATGTAGGATCCTTCACTCTTTTGTACTCTTTTTCTTTTTGGTTCTCTGACTGCATGATTTCAAATAACCTGTCTTTCTATTCACTAATTCTTTCATCTGCTTAGCTGAATTTGATGTTGGATTTTTCTATTGAATTCTTCAATTCATTCACTGTATTCCTCAACTTTAGGATTTCTGTGTGTTTTTTTTAATTTTATTTTTTATGGTTTCCCTGTCTTTGTTAACTTCTCATTTTGTTCATTTATTGATTTCCTAATTTTATTTAGTTGCATATCTGTGTCTGCTTGTGGTTCATTAAATTTCATTAAGGGATTATTCTTAATTCTTTGTACCTTATAGGTCTTCATTTCTTTATGATTGGTCACTGACATTTTATTAGTTTCCTTTGGTGGAGTCATGTTTCCTTGATTATTCATTATGCTTGTGACCTTGTGTTGAAATTTGCACACTTGACAACAAGGCACCCTTTCTAGTTTTCATAGCTTGGCTTCAGTAGTTGAAACACTTCCCCATTTAGCTTGTCCAGATATTGTAATGGGTCATCGAATTGTATCTGGGAGTGGGCTGGCTGTGTGAGTCCTTGGGTAACCTGGTGCTGAGGTGGTCAAAAATATGTTTCCACGGTAGTTAGCCTGGCACTAGGTCCAGTTGTGATCCTGGGTTCACAGATGGCCCATGTAACCTAGCTTTCCAGGCACTGACTGAATACCTAAAGTCCCAGAGCCTACCCAGCACTGCAGGAGCTAAAAGGTGTTGGGATGTGCTGGGAGGTTGAGTTTGTAGAAACCTGATGAAATCCAGTGCCATAGAAACTACCCAGTGCCATGTGAGCAGCTGGTGCTGAGGTGAGCCAAAAGCTTGAGTTCATGGGAGCCTGTTGGGAGACTAGGTTTGTGGTGTTCATTAGGAACCTGAGGCCACAACAGCCACCTCAGGCTGTGGATACACATTTGCCAAAGTGGATTGAATCTCTCTAGTTTTTCAGAGACCTTCTAAGAACCAAGATGCAGAGGAAACCACTGAGCCACTTGGGGCTACTGGAGCTGACTGGTGTCCAGATGGGCCAGGATCTTGGGCTCTCACTTACTGTACTTTAATATTTCTGTCTCCACCTTCCTATCTCACTCTCTTGCCCTCTAACTTCCATTCTTCTCTCCCTCCTCCATCCTCTTTATCCCCTTTCCCTTGTTCTTCTCCTCTTTCCTCTGTTCAGTCTTCAACACTGCCCCTCTTGGCCATCCTTTCTTTACCAAGACCCTGTCCCCTTTTGATGTGTCTTAATATCTCTGTTGTCCTCTATCTGCTGCTCCCCCTCAGCCAGAATGATGATTATCCCAATCACCCACCTGTTTTCAGTATCTTTTGTTTGTTTGTTTTCAGTTTCTTATCATGAATGGGCCAAAGAGAAGGATTTCATTGCTGTCTTATCCATCTAAATATGTGGAACACAAGATCCTAGTTAGAGTTATGTTGCTCTTTTTGTGCATTTTGTCACTGTTTCCTCTTAGGTGAAGCCTATTATTGCAACAACATTATATAGCTTTATTTTGTTTTAGATAATGGAGAAAAAAAAAAATCAACTAACCTTCCTGATTTTTTTTTTTTTTTTGAGAGAGAGAGCAGAGTGAGCAAGAGACAACTTTAGTTGTGGGGGGAAGGGAGAAGCAGGCTCCCGACTGAGTAGGGACCCCCCCACCCACATTGGTCTTGGGCTGAGCCACCCGGGCACCCACTTCCTGGTCATCCTTAAATATGGTGTAACTGTTTCCAGATAGTTTAGATTAATTTGTCAAAACTGCCTAATTATCTATTGGGGGAAAAACATGGGAATTATAGAAAAAGGCAGCCATTTCAATAGCTTTTCCCCTTCCTCTTGGATTATGAAGTAATTCCAGTTTTGAAAATTGGTAGAATGCAGAGGAAGCTTGAACAATGACATGGGACATTAGGATACCTGCTTACTAGTATTCTGTATGGTTTGAGTTAATCCAGTTTCCCTTAAAAATGATGATTTGTTTAATTTCACAACCTTGGATATAATTTTAAACACAATACATTTTCAACACAATACAAATTTCAACACAATACATGCAAATTCAAATACGAAGATATCTTTGTAAGGACTGAATTTAAAGTCTTTTTTTTTCAATATTCCCTAAAGGTAATCAATTCTTGATTAGCTACATTACCGTAATTAGTTACATTGTGTGATAGATCTAACTTAATTAATTTTGACGATTTCATACTGAAATTCCAGTGCATGACAATTTTCTTTTGGTAGTTGTATACTATAAAATATCATTATCTATCTTTCATTAATTATTCCAAATACTTCCTCCCACAAGTTAAAACCATCCTCTGGGTTCATAACCATGAAAATCTTTCAAAGATAGGGAAACCATGTCTGACAGTTCATTGGAATAAGTACCAGTGGTGTTAATGAGAGCATATCTAGTCCAAACCTGGCAGACTATTAGGAAATGTGTAAGAATGACATTAGGACATGAATGAAATAATATTTGCTGATGAGGTTTAATGAGATATTTTTCTTAGAGTTCTGAGATTTTATACTTATTTGGTTGACCTTCCAAATGGCAGCATTCCATAATCATTACTTTTAGTAGTCAATTCTTGTTTAAGGTTTCAAATTCAAATTGGAATTATAAACATAGAAAGTTAACTATGTGTGTGTATGTGTATATACTTACATTTTAACATTTTGTCAGCTATTTCCACTCTACATCTAGATAAAATGGCTTTCTGAATAAATTAGTAGGGTAGAGAGAAGTGGAGAATGAAAGGAAGCTTTAAAGACTCAGAAGAGGCTTTGCTGGAGGGTACTTTGGAAAGACAGAAGGCAATGTAGAAGAAAATATCTGTTTTTTCTAATTTATGTTGTTTCAGTATTCTGGGGTTTGCTTTTTTTTTTGTTTTTTTACCCCTAGTTGTCCTGGTATTCCTTTACTTTACATATAGAAAATTGAGTATCAGTACAATCTACATATATATGAATGGATAGCCAAGTCAAAGAAAGCGTTAGAGGTTGTTGTGAGCAAGAGGAAGAATTGCACAAATCCACAAATCCAAATCGGTTAATAATTTTGTTTTGGAAGGTTTTTAATGTGTCACTTTAAAGTATCCACTGTAACAAAACTTGTATTTGCTAAGCTTCTTTACTCTTTTATAAGGTGAAACCTATGTATCTCACACACATTTGAGATTAAAACACATTATCATTCATTGATCAGTAGTTTGTTTTCTTTCAACTGGGGTAAAAGATAGAGAGCATAAAACTTGTGATTTTCATTATCTTAAACATATAGTGAATGCACTCGTGAATGCAAAGGAAGGAGGCAAGATTGGGCCCTGAGAATCTGGACTGTAATTCAATCTCAGCAAAAGCCTAAGCCAGCTCTATAGAGCCCTCCATTGCTGTCTTGAGCAGGTAGAAAGGCCAGGCTTCTATATACCTGTAGCTACCCGTAATTGGATGCATACCACCCCAAAAATGGGATGGGACCATGATCCCGAGGAAGCTCTGCAGCCAAATCAATTCCAGAGCTGACAGCTGAGGGCTGTCTAGTGGCAACCATCCCAGCAGCAGAGAAAGTGTTTAGGAATGAAGAGGCATCTGGGGAGAATGTGACAGCCACAACCTCAGTGCTTCCCCACACACAATTCTCATGTGTTCTGGTAACAGTGCAAGATAACTAGGGTGAGTATTATTAACCATGATGCCAGTTAATAAGGGAATTTAACGTTTACACTACACAAGGAGCTCATTTATTTTATTAAATATTAAATATACAATTAGTTAAGTAACACTAGCAAAAACTGGTAATTCAAAAGCATGTGCTTATGACTCTTCAACTTGTAATACATGGAAGAATGATTCTGAGTAGTTTGATGCTAAGAAAAAAGCCTCATAGAAAACAAAAACAGAAATAAACCTGATGTATATCTGATGATTGACAAGGAAGCTCAAATCTCTTGCTGTGATTTAGCATTGGCTGTAGCTAATATCTGCATTTAGATGTTTATAATGCCACTTGGTATGAGGTAACTCGGCAGTAAGATGACTCATAGAGATTTTTCTTTGTCAATTACCTTTATTTTGCCCACTTTTTTGTATATTTTCTTGTACTAAAACTTCAGATAGTCTCCTGCTGAGAAATGAAGGTAGGCACAGTAGTGGATCATGGGTTTGACAGCCCGAAGCTCTGTGACCCATGCACAATATACTTACTTGACACCTTTTTGTCACCATCTTGACAAGGTCATCGTGCATTAAAGAGAAACATTCAGACTCTAACACTCTAATGCTCACTTTTCTTGAAGAAAGTGTGTAAAAAGCTATAATTTTTAACACATCACGATCATGTCTGACTACACAGTAGGCAGTTTTGTTCACTGCAGTGAACTTAATGCATGCAAATACATCAATCAGAAAGTAAAGTGGTCTGAACAATGGAGAGGGAGGTCTCAGAAAGATGCATTGCTTGACCTCTACATATCCTTGAGGCTTAAAACTAAACCAGGTGTTTTCAAGCATGTTTAGCTGAGGAGCACTTTCATTAAGCAAAGACTGAAAATAGAGTTGTTTATCTATCATCTGTCGATCTAATCTATCTAGACATATTTATCTAATTTATCTAGATATAGATATCTCTACCTATCATCTGTCTATCATCCATCACCTCTCATCTATCTATATATCAAGGGCTGGAGGCCCTTTCATTTGTCCCTGCCTCCAACCCAAGCATAATTAAGACTTTAATCTCTAAGGATCCTGGGGATACTCTAGGGAAAATTTTGAAATTCTCTTACTATTGTAAAATTTTAAGAGGCTATTAAGGGACTATAATAATAGATATGTTCTTGACCCCCAATGACACGTTTCAAATATCTATTTTAGCACTTAACATCTGCATGAGGCTAGCTTACCCATGCATATTATATCTCTGACTGTATTTTGACTCAGAATTATGTCCTTTTTTATTTTCTTTATCTCTCTCTGCATTAACTGAATGAAAGTTTGGCACAACTGTGTTGAATTGAACAGAACAAAATTTGATAAATATTATCTTAAAATGGCTATCAAATCCTTCCTAGCAAATAAAATATCTATATTAGTATTCCAGCTATAAAATCTTAACACTTATGTCGAAAGAATATGAGCCAAAAGTCGTAATTACTATATATCTAAGAATCTTTTCTTGGCCTGCAAAGCTTAATCTCTATCCGGGGTACAATTTCCTCAAGGTTATAAGTCAGACAAGAATATCATGGATGAGGACAGCCACATGCAGAAAAATGAAACTGGACCATTTCCTTACACCACACACGAAAATAGACTCAAAATGGATGAAGGACCTCAATGTGCGAAAGGAATCCATCAAAATCCTTGAGGAGAACACAGGCAGCAACCTCTTCGACCTCAGCCGCAGCAACATCTTCCTAGGAACATCACCAAAGGCAAGGGAAGCAAGGGCAAAAATGAACTATTGGGATTTCATCAAGATCAAAAGCTTTTGCACAGCAAAGGAAACAGTTAACAAAATCAAAAGACAACTGACAGAATGGGAGAAGATATTTGCAAAAGACATATCAGATAAAGGACTAGTGTTCAAAATCTATAAAGAACTTAGCAAACTCAACACCCAAAGAACAAATAATCCAATCAAGAAATGGGCAGAGGACATGAACAGACATTTCTGCAAAGAAGACATCCAGATGGCCAACAGACACATGAAAAAGTGCTCCATATCACTCGGCATCAGGGAAATACAGATCAAACCCACAATGAGATATCACCTCACACCAGTCAGAATGGCTAAAATCAACAAGTCAGGAAATGACAGATGCTGGCGAGGATGCGGAGAAAGGGGAACCCTCCTACACTGTTGGTGGGAATGCAAGCTGGTGCAGCCACTCTGGAAAACAGCATGGAGGTTCCTCAAAATGTTGAAAATAGAACTGCCCTATGACCCAGCAATTGCACTACTGGGTATTTACCCTAAAGATACAAACGCAGTGGTCCAAAGGGGCACGTGCACCCGAATGTTTATAGCATCAATGTCCACAATAGCCAAACTATGGAAAGAACCTAGATGTCCATCAACAGATGAATGGATCAAGAAGATGTGGTATATATACACAATGGAATACTATGCAGCCATCAAAAGAAATGAAATCTTGCCATTTGCGACAACATGGATGGAACTAGAGCGTATCGGGCTTAGCGAAATAAGTCAAGCAGAGAAAGACAACTCTCATATGATCTCCCTGATATGAGGAAGTGGTGATGCAACATGGGGGCTTAAGTGGGTAGGAGAAGAATCAATGAAACAAGATGGGATTGGGAGGGAGACAAACCATAAGTGACTCTTAATCTTACAAAACAAACTGAGGGTTGCTGGGGGGAGGGGAGTTTGGAGAAGGGGGGGTGGGGTTGTGGACATTGGGGAGGGTATGTGCTTTGGTGAGTGCTGTGAAGTGTGTAAACCTGGTGATTCACAGACCTGTACCGCTGGGGATAAAAATACATGTTTATAAAAAATAAATAAATAAATAAAAATAATATCATGGATGAGAGGTGTAGGACAGCCAAGAGATTAAAAAAAAAAAAGAGGGGGATACACTCCGAAATCATAACACACTAGTAATTTTTTTAAGGATATCATGTATTTACTTATTTGAGTGAGAGAGAAAGGGAGGAGCAGGGGGAGGTACAGAGGGAGAAACAGATGCTCCGCTGAGCAGGGGCCAAAGACATGGGGCTCGATCCCAGGACTCTGGGATCATAACCTGGGCCAAAGGCAGATGCTTAACTGACTGAGCCACCCAGGTGCCCCACACAAGTAATTTTAGACAGAACTGTACAATATTCGTCTATTGGCAAGCAGAGTAGAACTTGGAGATTTCACCTAATAGTAACCACTTCTCTTAGGAATATGTTAAGAGAATCCAATTTTACCACACCTAGGAACCTAGGTTGTTAGGATATTTCTTTGGCTACAGTCCATTGACTTCTATTTCTGGATCCTGACATGCTAAGTATCTACATTCTAAAGAACCTACAAGCTTATGATAGTTATTTTCCTTATTTTAAAGTTTTGACAAAGAGCTGTTATCCCCCATATTTTCTAAAACCCCCTTCTTAACCTATAATCTGCCCAACTGTCCAGTTTACACGTACAGAGAGAAAGAGAAAATATATATTCACATACATAAATAATAGGCATACCATCCATATATACAATATTATGGATGGTATGCCTATTATTCACTCCCATCTTTTAAGTGTGACAGGATGAATCATATGCACAAAACCTATGCATATACACACACATGCACACACACATTTATATATTTTATAAGATAGTATTTTATAATTAGGCTGATAATCCCAAGGAAAAGTCTAAGTTCATTAAATTTATAAACTCAATCTTTTATCATGATAATGAATAAAAAGTGTTAAAAACAATTGAATGCATAAATCAAGGTTTTAAATGTTTGTATGAAAGTATATCTTTAAAAACAAGTAAATAAGCAATGAAACAAAAATTTTACAGTTAATTACAGCAATTTTGTTAATGTTTTGTATTCCATCATTCCTCTCGAAAAGCTGTTGAACTCCAGCAGAGATATGCTAACCCCATTATGAAGAACCACAGTGGCATTTATATAGACTTACAGTGTTCACCAGTTCCTCCAATAAACATTTATGAAGCATAGGACATTTCTAAAATTTTGCATAAAAGATGAAGAAAATTAAGTGAACACCCCATTGAGATTCTGATTAATAAGCTTTCTCAAGGAAACTTAATACTGCCCACTGTTAAATGATTGAGGAAGAACAAAAGAATCACAAACATGAGGGATTTAGCTTTAAAATTATTTACTTTACATAAAATAATAGCATGTACTTAACTTCGTGCATGTAAAGTGTAATTCAATTTATATAATAACAATCTAAGTTGACACTGAAGACTCCATTGTTCTTGTCTCAGATAATTTTGTCTATGTGTGTTTTCTATTCAAATTTCAAAAGGTTGACACAGAAACTTTCTTAACTCACTGTCTTTGAGTTTGAGTAGACTATATGTAAACAATCAGTCTATGACTTGAAAAAACTACTGTCTTCTATAAACAATTTATTTCATATATATAAGGCTAAGACCTGGTCAGTTTGAAAAAGAGTCTTAGACATTTATGTAAGTGTGTGCTTTACACATATGTTCACATTATAATACCTCATTGAGTTTGATATCATTGAGTTCAGTGATCTCAAAAAATGAAGTATGTCTACTCCCACTTTTAGAAAATGGAGTATGAGAGTAAGAATCAAAAATCAACTGGAAAATTGGGATTTGACCTAGGTTATTTGGTTTATTTTTTATGTTAAGTACCAATGTATTTTCATTTGTAATATTAAGCAATAGCAAGGGGAATGAATAGCAAAGATCTGAAAAAAAATTTTAAATTGTTTTCATTTCTATGACTTTAAAATATAGTCTTTATTAAATATTTATTTCATAAAAGAAGCAGACAAAAATTCTACCCTGGCTTGCTCCCAGGTCACTACTCTGGCTTGGCTCTCACTGGTCTTGAGGAAGGAGAAGCCAGGAACAGCTGAGCCAAAAGGCACATCCAGAGAATCATTGTCATCACAACAAGGCTAATAATGATAACAGCTGCCAAAAGGAAAGACAACAGTGATGATATAGGTGCCAAAGCACTCAATAGTTTTGTTGAGTCTTGGAAGTTATGCATAGAATTCTGTGTGATCACAGTGTTGTAGCACTGGGAAACTATGGTGTGTTTAATCATCCCTCTGGCATACTCTAGCTTGTTTCTTTTCTGTCAGTGTCATACTTGCCTAGTCTTTTAAAGATTTCAGCTTTAAGTAAGAAACAAAAAGAAAAAAATGTAAAAGCCTGCAATTTTGCAAGGACTGAATTTCTAATGGAATGACATTATAATAGTTCAGTTTCAAGCAATACTAACAGTTAAAATTAACCAATAAACCTGACAGCACATAGAGCGATCTTTAAGTACAAGTAAATTCACTACTAGCTGTCATCCAGGCACAGAAAAGCTGCATTGCTAATGCTATTTCTGAACTTAATTCAATATTTTATAAAACTATGTCTCTCAAAATGACAGCAAGCAATAAGGAGCTGCATAATGTTTTACTTTCATGAGTTAAATGGAACATTTTTTAAATGATAAAAAAATTCCCTGACTCAAATAAATGATATAAACCAGCAGTTTTAATTGCCTTTGGCTGAGTATAAAACGAAGACCTATAAAGCATTATTATATGGTCAACATTTATAACGATAAGCTCAAGAAAGTCAGTGTCATTTACATTTGCTTTTAAGAAAAACTGGAAGTCTTTGAACACATTTATGATTCAGATTCCAATAGAATTTTGGGGGAAGTAAAATGGCAGCTAGAAAAGATAAGAGTATGCTAGTAACAAGAGTATGCTAGTATAGATCAACATAGGCATTTATATGCCTATAAAGATTCTGTTGTCTATGCTTGGAAAAATGGTTCTACAGTGTGGCAATATGGGATATAAGAAAAAGCCTTGTAGAGTGTTAGATTTGTTTCATGTTGGAATAAGCATAGAAGGGCATGTTAGAGTGCCTGTGCAAGAAGATTCATTGAATTACATAAATTAAATGAATAATACAGTCTATTTGATTGAATCTTCTATTTAAAGATGAGAAACTTAAATCCTCCAAAAGTCAAATTAATTTCCCAAAGTGACAAAATGGCACAGGAAAAAGAAATAAAGTCCAAAATGTATTTCCTCAATCTTTTTAAAAATTAATTAATAGCCTTATTTTTAAGTAATCTCTACACCCGCACGGGGCTCAGACTCATAACCCAAGATCAAGAGTCACATGCTCTACTGACTGAGCCTGCCAGGTGGCTGTGTATTTCCTCAGTCTTAATCCTTAACATTTTCCCTGACAGGCTCCTGGAGGACTAAAAACATAATGCTATTCATTCAATGAATATTTCTTAAGATGTTTAAATTAATTACACTGAGGACTAACTTTAAAAATATTGTCTAGGGGCACCTGGGTGGCTCAGTGGGTTAAGACTCTGCCTTCGTCTCAGGTCATGATCTTGGGGTCCTGGGATGGAGCCCCACCTCGGGCTCTCTGCTCAGCGGGGAGCCTGCTTCCTCCTCTCTCTCTCTGCCTGCCTCTCTGCCTACTTGTGATCTCTGTCAAATAAATAAAATCTTAAAAAAAATATATTGTCTAGAAGTTAGATGGCTAGTAAATATATATCAAAAGAATGATTGCATTGCAGATGTGCTAATTTGTTTTCTTCTTGAGCTTAACATCACTCACACTTTCTTTTATTATCAAACATAATTGACTGCCTCACGATTTTTAAATCACAATATGGCCATGTAAAAATATAATCGGATGAAGTTTCACAGATCAGCTTCATTTGCCACACAAGAAATCCAATATTATCAATTTACAAAAGAGGATCACTCCTATAAGATACTTTTGTTTCTAAATTTTATTTTAAATCTTCATGTTTATAGTCATCCCACAATCAAGCCATATATACTCCTAAATCTACTTCTATAGTTAGCAGATCTTCAGATTCTCATCAGATCTGTCAGGAATAAGGAATTCTTATTTTTTAGAGGTGTTAAATATACTGGATACTTCTTATATGCCACTTCAAAATCCTCCTTCTCTGCTACTTCACTGCCTGTTGTGACAACCAGTCACACAAAGGACTTCTGTCAGCTCTGTGCAGGTGCAATCTCACAGAGCCTTCTCCCCTGACCCATACTACTTGCTTCTTGCTCTGGTCTTCTCTGATGCTGCAACATGGGAACACCTAAAGACATCAGCTCTGTGCTGATAAACACACTTCTCTCACACGTGTACAACCTGTATTTGTGGCAGAGTTCATGTTCATAACTTGATCAATGAGGACCTGAAGTCAGCAGTTAAAGTAATTAATTAACTTAATTAATTAATCTCCTTTTTTTTTTTTTTTTGTTCTGATTAGAAAATCTGAAACAGAGTTCTTGGGTTTCTCCACAGATCTCACAGGGCCAAGTTAACAGGGGACAGTGTCAGTAGCTAACTTTATAACACACCTTTCTACTGACTTTCTTTCACTTGCACTTCCCATAATTCATTTCACAACCATCTTCTTCTCCATCCCTTACACTCAGTGCCTAGTTTCAGTTCACAAATACACTACAGATGTGCATGCTTGTGTATCAGGCTCTGTCTTCGGGAGAACCCAGACTAAAACTTGGAGATTTTTCTTTTCTTTCTTTCTTTTCTTTTTTTTTTTTTTTTTTAGATGTGACCAGTCACTATGGTTATGGAGAGGATGAACCTAAATACCCACAATTTGAATGTGAGTTCCTCCAAAATATAATTTTGTGTGTACCATTTACATTCTGCATACCATGGATCTTTGTAATTATTCATGAATAGTTGAAATGGCAGGGCATCTGGGTGGCTCTGTTTGTTGGGCGTCTGTCTTCAGTTCAGGTCATGATCTCGGGGTCCAAAGATAGAGCCCTGTTGTGGGGTCCTAACTCAGTAGAGAGTCTGCTTATCCCTCTGTCCTTCCCCCTGCTTGTGCTACCTCTCAGATGCATGCTTTATCTCTCAAATAAATAAGTAAAATCTTAAAAAAAAAAAAAAGAATTAAAGTTGAAATGGCAAATATTTATGCCAGTAACACCAAAGGTTCTATTTTTAATTCCAGTAAATTGTCAGAGTAACTCAGTCATGAAGAATTATCTAAATGTGTTATAGAACTATAAACAGGAAACTTTCAATTAGTGGATTTTTAATTGGACCCAGCTGCAGCCAGTGGCAACAGTACTGCTAATATTTGTAGTTACTGCTAGCTATTAGGAAGTATTATCACCAGCATCACCTTATTTGACGATAGGGTTGTTTTTTTTATTACTTTTCTTCATGGTCATGAAATAAAACACAGGTATTCTGATATTCAAGGTTTTGTTCATGTGAAATTCCAGCTACTATTTATTTGACACAGAGAGAGAGATTGCAAGTAGGCAGAGAGGCAGACAGAGAGAGAGGGGGAAACAGGCTCCCCACTGCACAGAGAGCCCGATGCGGGGCTCGATCCCAGGACCCTGAGATCATGACCTGAGCTGAAGGCAGAGGCTTAACCCACTGAGCCACCCAGGCACCCCCTTGACTATGGTTTTAAAACGGAGGCAACTGGAGCTTCAGAGTTGACACTCTTTCCCTCAGATATTATAACTTGAAAAATGCAGATTAGAATTGACCCCCAAATCCTGTTCTCTTGTCTTTCAGTCACAGCACTCTTTGTTTTGTTTAACTCTATCGCACTGTTAGGAAAACCTATGTGAACTGAATGGAGCAATCAATCAATAGCGCTCATTAGCTAATTTATGGTTATAGCCTTGTATTGTGTACACATACGAGTAGATACATCCATAAAAACCTGTGTTCTGAACACAGTACACTTTCACTGAAAATGTTTCCCTTTATATGCAAAATTGATCTGAATAGTGTTAGAGCTAACAAGTTGTTCTTAATTAGTAGGTCACGTCATGATCTCCCGTAAAAAAAAAAAAAAAAGTATGGCACACATTGGATGACAAACTGTAAAGGGCATACAGCCCCTTACCTGACCCTTAGTCATAGCGCACACTGCCAGCTTCTCCTCCCATTGCCTGTGAATACGTTACTTTTCTTCATGGTCATGAAATAAAACACAGGTATTCGGATATTCAAGGTTTTGTTCAGGTGAAATTCCAGCTAAGAAGGAAAAATAAGAACTTAGTGGCAACAGGAAGAAGTACGAAATTATAGCACTAAGATTTCTAAGATTTCAGGGCTGACTTCCTCAGGTAGATCTGGATTCTCTGAAGATGATTTCTGTGATTTCTGCCATACACCTCATCTCTCTCTCTCCCTAGTACGGCTGCATTTACAATGAGTGCCTGGGCTGTTAGGGATTAGAGTAACAGATAAAGGTAAACTGGGGACATGCTGAACAGATTCTCTTCTCCACTCTTGCAGTTTGAAAATGCAAATGTTATCTTGGAAAGAATACACAGAAATCTAATTTGAAGATATTTAAAATATACCCTTTGGCAATTCAGCAGTTGTGAGTACCAAGTGCACCTAATTATATTCTCTCTGCTACTTAAATTGACTCTTGAAAAAATATAATCTTTTCTGCACTTCGGACATTTTCTGACTAAGCAGATAAACATTGGGCTGTCAGATCTAAATTTTAATACATAAAGGGAAATGCTGTGTATCATCTCCCCGCCTCCAGGTTCATCCTCCATGCTGCTGCCTGGGAACCGTTCCCAAATGCGAATTTCACCATTTTATACATTTCATTAATATTCTTTAATTATTTTACACAATACCATTGTCCATCGCCTATCTTCTCATGTGGCTAATCAAAAATTACATTAGTGGTCCTTTGCAGTGATGTGCTGAGAAGGGTTCTGAGGGCATAGGATAACTGGAGAAAAGATGCCGTTTTTACCTGCTGTATCTGTTACACAGAATGGAGTGTGAATACCTTTTTTTTTTTTTTTTTTTGACAGACAGAGTTCACAAGTAGGCAGAGAGGCAGGCAGAGAGGGAGAGAGGAGGAAGCAGGCTCCCCACCCAGCAGAGAGACTGATGCGGGGCTCTATCCCAGGACCCTGAGATCATGACCTGAGCTGAAGGCAGAGGCTTTAAACCACTGAGCCACCCCGGCGCCCCTGGAGTGTGAATACCTTTTAAATGCATGTGAAAGTGTGGTTGGCAGCTCTCTGGCAAACCTTCAGGTTCAGCTCTTCTTCCTCCTCCCACTGTCCCATAGCCACTTGAGGGTAGAGTTCTTGAAGGAGCCCTGCCCTCTGAGTGTTGGTTGGTCGGGATCTTCATTCTGCTTGGAATTTCCTGCCCCGCAGAAATCAGGCTGGCCAGCTTGGAAGACTGAACTCAATCATCCCTTCTACAAAGAAATCTCCCCTGATGTATTTAAGCACCGTCAATTACTACTTCCTTGTTGCTTCTGTTACACTTAGGGTGTAACGTGCTTTATTCATGTGCTCATTCATTTAGCCTTTTACTCAACAAATACTATGTTGAGAAATGTAGTCTACGCAGAAAGTGTCTGTATCATTGGAAATAATATGCACGTGTATGCAAGGAACTGTATGTATGATTGTGAATAATCAGACGTGCTTCTATGAAAATGCTTAGCCAGGCTTCTACATCTTCGGGCTTCTGTTAAATATTCGCAACTATGTTACAGGCTTTTATAAATATATAAATATAAACATATTTATATTTATAAATATATATCTATATTTATAAAATATATATTTATATATTAAAATACAAGCTCTTTGTAAGACTGATTAGAACATATATTTATTTGTATTCTGAGGATTTAGTATAGGGCCTGGTATAATGCAGGTGTGTAAAGTTTTTTAGTGGGACTCGATTGATTTAATAATATAATAACGTTGGGATAGGAGCCCCTAATTGTATTTATTTTCTTCAACCCATTTATCTGTGCCTAGATTACATCCTTACGTGACTTACAGTACAGGGTCTAAAGTGGATCATGTAAGAGAAATGTGGGGAAGCAGTACTGTTGCCATGACAGGCCCTAATGTTAACACCCAGAGTATTCACCACCAGAAAGGACACATTTTGTAAATTTGGGTAGAGAAATTTGAGTCCTCTTTTAGAAATGTAAATGAGTCTACTTACTTAAAAGGAGGTCTTTAAAATAGTTTAAGCAATTGTTTTTAAGACCTTAGAAGGAATAAGTAGTAACTGAGAAATACATAGAATATCCAGAGAAAGATAGTAATACGAATCTATCAATAAAAGTCAGTGGGAAAAAACTCAACTTACTGCTTTGTATTATCAATATGCTCTCAAAACATAGGAAAAACTCAGATAGACTCTATCTAGAGTTAGAATAGAAAAAGAAACAGAGGGCGCCTGGGTGGCTCAGTGGTTAGGCCGCTGCCTTCGGCTCAGGTCATGATCTCAGGGTCCTGGGATCCAGTCCCGCATCGGGCTCTCTGCTCAGCAGGGAGCCTGCTTCCCTCTCTCTCTCTCTGCCTGCCTCTCTGCCTACTTGTGATTTCTCTCTGTCAAATAAATAAATAAAATCTTTAAAAAAAAAAAAAAAGAAAAGAAAAAGAAACAGAAGGAATCAGCTTCTTAATGAATAATAAATTCATTATTTTACATGTTTATAAATACATATATATTCATTGATTAATTATAATTCAGCTTATAAAGATATTCAGCTCTGTCCTTTTTCCCTAGAGGCAACACACAGAAAATGAACAAAAAGACTTTGACTTACACACGTGTTCCGGAGCTCCTTTCCTCGAATAACAAGGTCAAGGTGTACTTTGTCTTTCTCTCTGTCTCTAGCTCTTGCTGTCTCTGTGACTCTCTCTTACATACACACATTATCTAATCCAGTTAATAAAATAAGACCTTTTAAAATACGGTGTTGAGAAACTTTAATTTATAGGATCTGAAGTCGAACGTAAGTATCTACTTCCCTTTTTTCCATTTATGGCATTTAAAATACCTAAAGTACTATATAAATCAACTTAGTAGAACTGGATCTGTCAAATTCAGATGATCTAAATTGTTAACATTACTAATTAATTAAAGATTAGCTTGTGTTCTTTTTTATAATTTAAACTTAAGGCATATAAAAAACACAGCCATTTAAAACCATTTTTTTTTTCAAAAGAGGTTTTATTCTTTAAAGCATTTTATTTATCTTCATTTCATCATAATTGTTTTTAGTTAATTTGCTAGGAAAAGAGTGCCGATTCAAGATATATGAAAGGCCAGAAACAGGGAAATTTGTAAACAACGTCAAAGTAAAAATTGATAATGTTAAACTTGAAATATTTAATGATCACCCTGTCACGTAAAACACTATGAAATGCAAAATATATCATAAATTACATTTTCAATGAACCTGGCTATTTGTACTGAGGTATGAGATATCAGACAAAATTACAATGCCATGTAAGCAGATAGATAGTGGCATAGTTATAGGTAAATATAGGAATAGAGATAACATGTGGATTTAGATATATAAAAGGATATTGGTACATATGTAAAACATTAACGAGCCTTCTCCATTACACAAAAATCCATATCATGGGAATATCCCTTATTTTGAAGGTATTCCAGGCATACAAACCCATAGATACATTCAAAATTTACCTACTATGGGATTGCTTCCTAAAATATATGTATGCTTCCGGGGCGCCTTGGCAGTCTAGTCGGTTAAGACACGGATTCTTGACTTCTGCTCAGGTCCTGACTTCAGGGTGGTGAGAAGGAGCTTCACCTCAGGCTTCATGTTTAGCACAGAATCTGCTTAAGACTCTCTCTCCCTCTGCCCTTCTTCCCCACACACTCTCTCTCTAAAGTAAATAAATCTTAAATATATATATATAATATATATTTCATATTAATTAAATAAGATAGAAAATATTTTAAAGCTCACTTTACGCAATTTATATATTATTTAGCCATGAGTTATACATCTGATTATTAAACTTTTATGAACCCTGTAAAACACATTTTTTTAAAGATTTTATTTATTTTGACAGAGAGAGTAAGAGAGCTCAAGCAGGGAGAGCAGTGGCAGGCAGAGGGAGAAGAGGCTCCCCACTGAGCAGGGAACCTGAACCGGGGCTCGATTCCAGGACCCCGGGATCATAACCTGAGAGGAAGACAGATACTTAACCAACTGAGCCACCCAGGCATCCCTGTATAATGTTTTAAAAGGTCTTATTTCTTTGATCAATTGGATATAAGATATTTCACAAGACAGTTAATCTTTTGAGTCTTGTTCCTTTGTGTCAAAAATAGCACATTTAGGGGTACCTGGGAGGTGCAGTTGGTTAAGCCATTAACCAACTCTCAGGGTCTCAGTTTCACTCAGGTCATTATCTCAGGGTTCTGAGATCAAGCCCTGTGTTGGGCTCCACGCTCAGCATGGAGTCTGCTTAAGAATCTTTCTCCCCACACCCTTCGCCCCATCCCCTAAAATAAATAAATAAATCTTCTTCAAAAATAGCAAGTTTGGGCCAGATGATCTTCAACATCTCTCTAATTGATAACATCAACTTCTCTGTTAGTGTAATGGCTGAACTCATGCATGGCTTTTGATACTTGTGAAGGGGAAGGTTTGTGAGGGAGAAGGGTTTGCTTCTTAAATCTTTGAAAATTCCTGTAAAACTCCACTCTGCAGTTTTCAGTCACTTTCTATCTCTGTAATATTACACACAGCAGTGACATTTTCTTCTTTCAAATCCCCATGTGACTTCATATTTCCTCCTCTTCTTGCACTTAACGTTTTACCATTGACAGCTCTTTAAAACATTAACTTTTTTTTCCCCTTGTTTAAATCTGGGAGGAGGGGCACCTGGGTGGCACAGTGGGTTAAGGCCTCTGCCTTTGGCTCAGGTCATGGTCCCAACCTGGGATCGAGCCCTGCATCCGGCTCTCTGCTCAGCAGGGAGCCTGCTTCCTCCTCTCTCTCTGCCTGCCTCTCTGCCTACTTGTGATCTCTGTCTGTCAAATAAATAAATAAAATGTTTAATAAATAAATAAATAAATAAATCCAGGTGACTCGCATGCCAGGCTTCCTGACACCTGCTTCCTCCTCTCTCTCTGCCTGCCTCTCTGCCTACTTGTGATCTCTGTCTGTCAAATAAATAAATAAAATCTTTAATAAATAAATAAATAAATAGATAAATAAATAAATAAATAGATCCGGGTGACTCGCATGCCAGGCTTCCTGACACCGACCGAGCCATGTTATACCTGTTGTTGCTATACACTTAGCAATATTGGCTCCTTACACTAGCAAGAGCCTCCGGGTTTGAATAATTAATTGCATAATCATTCAATCAATAAGCTTTTTGTTTTTCTTTTTTCACTTTAAATAAATTGCCCACATTTTCCAAATCCTGACAAGATGTTTCTGCCCCTTTGTTTCACAGAAGCCAGCTCCAACTTGAGTAAAGATTTATTTCTGTTACTCTCCTCAGAGGGAAGAGTCTTTCTCTCACAAGGCTAGACAGACAGGAAGAGAGTTGATATTCTTTACCTCTGAATTGCCACTCTCCGGTTGCTCTATTGTTCTATAAATTTCTCTGCTTTAACGCTCAGGGAAACATCTAAATCCAAACCATCATTTGACCTTTCTGCAATGATTGTATCTACTAACACTCTGGTATCTCCCAATTTTTGAGAAAGATGGCTCCAAGATGGGATCCATTCTTGCTGACAGACTGACACTGGTCTGGATAGCCCAATTTAGAAACCTAGCCATAAGAATTTCTCATCCTCAACAAAGTGACATCTCTTTTCATTCAGCTATTACAAAATTATTTCCAACTCACATCTATAATATTATCTCACTCAGAAATATCCCAAGTCTAAACTCTTGAATTGTTATATCTTGCATTCTGACCACAAATACACATCTTTTTTGGCCCCTTTGTATTTGTATTATGTTCATTGAGAACACCAACCACAATACCCTTCTGTTTTATTTTTCTTTTCTCTTCTCTTTTCTTTCTTCCCACATCCTTTCCATTTCTTCAACCACTGTACATTTTGGTAAAAGGCCAATTTAGATACCATCCTCTTCAGGTCATTCAGCTATTATAATCTCTTCATTTTTAACTTCCCACCATACCGCTGTTTGTTCTTTTCAGCATACAAATATACTCACGCCTCTTCCAAAACAACAAAACAAACAAGCAAAAAATTAGTATTTCATAACCTATTCTAGCTATTTTCCTTCTTCACTTTATTCTCAAATTTTTTAAGAAAAATAATTATCAGTGGACCCCTTTTTATCTCTTATTACTCTTCAATACATACCCCCACCCTTTAACCTCTCACAAAATTTAACTCATCTAAACCACTACTTACCTCTTGATTAATAAATTTGGTCTTGCCTCTGGGCTGTAGTTGACACTGTTAGTTGCTTCTTCATGGATATTCTCTCTCTTTCTCTTTAATTTGATTATATCACTCCTGTTCATTAGCTCTTAAGCAATTTTATAGAATTCCCTACTTTCCACAACACTTGAAACTCAACTATTCCCAAGCTTCTGTTCTCAGTCTCTCCCTTTTTTTTTCTCACAATCCTCTGTGAAAACTATATATTTCATTCAGAGTAAATGACAAAAATCTACAAGGCTGCCATAAATGTTGTGATCCAAGTTACCCTTCAGGATTAAAGTAGTCATTTCACTTACATCTGTTTTTATGGCACCCTTATGCCTGGATGCTGAAGTATAGCACCCTGCTACCCCTCTCAAAGGGGAACAGCTCTGAAGGGCCATCCCACCTTCACAGTTCTCCCTACATCTTATCAGGCCTCTTAGCTTTCCTATAGCAAACTTGGGTCCCAAGAGTACTTGCTAAAAAGCTTTCTCTGGTTAATCTGCACTTCAAAGTCTGCTTCCCATGGAAATGAACCTGTGACATTTAGTACTAGAGTTGGCTTAGAAACAGGGGCTCCAATGGGATTGTGGAGTCGGATCATCCATAATGAGGAATCCTATTACTGGCAGCACATACAGTGCATATAGCCCCTGAGTAAGGTAGCATTACAATTGTTAACACTTTTACAGTGCCAAATTAGAATGTTTTACCAGAGGATAGAAATGCACCAGATGTTGTTTAATATGGAAGAAATAGAAATTATGAAGACAACTGAAATAAGTGGTGGTAGTAAGTGGAATGTGATGCTTTATTTTTTAAAAGATTTTATTTATTTGAGAGAGAGAGAGAGAGTACACAGAGGGAGAGTGAGAAGGAGAAACAGACTTCCCTCTGAGCAGGGAGCCCAAGGCAGGGCTTGATTCCAAGACTCTGAGATCCTGACCTGAGCTAAAGATAGATGCTTAACTGACTGAGCCACCCAGGCATCCTAAAAGTGATGCTTTAGAAACTAAGTATGATTAATAGTTAAATAAAAGCTTAGTGTGAAAGCAAGAGAGCTCCCTTGACAGCTTATAGAGAGACTCTAATCTCATGAATTTAGAAGGTAAAGAAAGCTGAGCTCCAGAGGTTAATTCTCAGCCAAGACACATCTGCTATGCCACAGTCAGGTCCCAACTGAGAAACAAACTGGACCTTGGGATATGGGATAGGCATATCTAGGCTGATACACGTGGGTTGCAGAAATGATCCACTTCTATTAAGGGCTAGCACTTTTACCTTGTTTGAAAATGATTAACAACTTCTGTCCTTCAAGATAATGTATGTTTTCTCTCGTTATTACCCACATTGAACTCCTGTCCACTTATCTATAACTTGAGTTAAATAATATAACTAACTGGTTAGATCAGCTAAAGAAGGAAGTTGCTGTAGCATCAGTAGGATAAGGGAGTATATATGGGACTGGATGCTGGGGGTGTCTGATTAAAGAAGGCAGATCACAAAATTGGATAAGGAAGACTTGTTTTAGATGCAGTCTCCTGGTACACAGAATTAAATGCACAGGCAAGAAAGAACTCAAGGAAATGATGTTAACAAACTCATAATGACTATTAAAATGATCAAACTCACTAAGAAAAGTCAGACTTGCTTTAGTAGATAGTGAAAATGGGAACAAAGCTTAATGAAGTAGTTATGGTATTATACATATAATGCCCAAGAGTGGAAAACCCATCTTCTGATTACATGTTTGGGAGAATCTAGAAGAAACTACTTAACAAATCATTAAGAAATCTACACCAATATAACTAAGAAGAATAATAGTGAATTTCTTTTATGAACCAGGTGGCATTAAGCTATGCATTTCAGAACTGGGCTAACTAACAGTAATAGGAGAATGATTTGACCCTGGAGCCAGGGGCCAGATAGTAGTAGCATTTAATACTTAGATGCCAGATAGGTATATTACAGTAATAGACAGCAAGGTTAGAGTGACTGTCAGGGATCCTAATGTACTAAGAGCTATGGTGGTACATAAAAATCTCTGCATCCCCAAAGACTAGGAAAATGGGAAATTAAAAGGACATTCCTGAAAGAAGTTGGGGGCAGAATTTCTGGAATTGTAGAGAAAGGAGCTAAAGGGAAATGTTCTCTAGGAAATGAACAACATGAACAACATGGATGGTATATGTATATTTTTTAATCATTTAACATCCTTTGGAATTGTCCTAAAAGCATGGAACAAATGGAGAAATATTCATTCACGAAAATCTATTAAATGTCATTAACAACAATGACACCTGTGACACCTTAGTCCATGGTTTGCTCTCTTATCTCCTACCCCCCAGCTCCATTTTATGGAAGCTCTACAAGAGGTACTGTTTTGCAGGCAGAGTAACTAAATGGGTGAGATCCCTCTCTACCCTCAACTCCTAATTGGGATTATCACTTTATTCCTGAAGGGGGAGGCTGCCAGGAGTAGTTCCAACCCCTTTCTCTTGCTTCACATTGCAGAAACTTTATTCCAGACTGACATGGCCCTGTTCAGCCCCCAGTCATAGATTGGAAGCTCTTCTCCAGCTGTCTTAGGCCAAGAATAGGGAATATGATCACCTTAATACAACTTGCTTGTAAGATGGACATTCCATGTCAGGAAGAGTAAGCCAGTTACATAAGGGTCTGCAAGTCCACTCATTGCTCACTCATAGATTAGAGTAACCCTCTGGAAAAAAAAAAAAGTCTCCACTCCCCAACTATGATATAGTGGTGAAGGGATTCTTCCCAGAAGAAAAGGTAGGCAATAAACATGAAGAGCTCTATGGTTCTGGGTAAGGCAACTGATTTATTTGGAACAGAGAATGAAGACTACTTGCCTGTGAATAGTATTTAAAAAACAATGGTGGATTGTGGTGTAGAGTAATTAGGAGAAGGCTGGCAGTTCCATGATACAAGCAAAATGGTAAAGCAGCCATAACTTTAATAGAGTTGCTAGGATAAGAGACCCTTTCCCTAGACCCTTGAGAAGGTCCTCTCAAATCCAGGGGTCAGGGAAGCTGTGCATATATGCTAAGCTGCACCCAGTCGGGAGCAGTTAGGGCAGGGCACGGGGCAGACCTGAAAGTATTCCCACTTCTCACTCACATTGACTCAGAAGGAAGCCTCACTCATTCAAGTGAAATACAGCTTAAAGTGAATCCACTGGGTCTATACTTATCACCTGGATAGGTGTCTGTTCTCCAAAGCCGTAAGTGGAATGGCATAATTACCACGTAGGTTCCTTGGCCTGGGGCGGGAGGTGGGGGGCGGGGTAACTAAGAAAATTTGCAGTAAGAAATGCCATGTGGAAACTTCTGAAACTGTTCTCTCTTCCTCTCCCAACTTGGCTAGTATACGAAAATGAAAGACCCATACCACACTAAAAACCTAAAAGATGCAGAGATAGTGATACCCATCATATTTCCATTTCTCTCATCAGTTTGGCCTGTATAAAAATTTAACAGATGCTGGAGAATTACTATAAACTGCCACAAAGTGAACCAAGTAGTAGTTCTAATATCAAATGCTCAGCCAGTTGTAATATCTTAGTTACAGTGGATTAATATGGCCTGGGATACATGATATGTGGCTATTAATCTGTTAATATGTTCTTTTTCATTCCTATCTGAAATGTGAATGAAAAGGAATACAAAGTATATGTCTATGTAGCTACCACTGAACATGGATACTTTGGGCAACTTGCAGCAATGAATCAGCAGATAAGAAGAAAATATGCCTCCCAGTAGGGATCATCGACACTAATCATCATTATAAGGTAATCCTGATGTTATACAGTGAGACATGGAAGAATATGACTCAATCTTAAGTGATTCACTTAGGTGCCTTTTGGTATTCTCCTACTCGGTTTGATGGCAAGTGGACAAGGTCAGGAGCCATGTTTTAATTACCAGAAGATCCAAGGTCTTAGACTCTTCAAGGGATAGGACTCTGGGTCACTCTAGCATGTATGCTTCCTGGTCCAACAATGGTGCTGGCAGATATTGAGACTAATCTAGGATATATAATAAAGTATAGAAATTTAGTTCATCTGTTGAGGCATCAAGTTCACCTGTGTTAGTAGAGGCTGAAGCTCATTTCAATAAACTTCTTACAATGTTCTCCCAGAAAATATTTACATTAGAGTATTGAAAGACATGCTCCTAGAATGCACATAAAGCAAAAGAATATCTGAACACTTCAGGATTTACATTGTTGTGGATACTGTGCTGCACAGCCTTGAGTTCACTGTCAGGGTAGAAGAATTTATTTTTTTTCAGCTGCTGGGAAGGTATTTTTGTCTGACAGCTCTCATATGTCAGACTTCTACAGGAGGTGCCTCAGCTAAAGAGAATTGCTTCACCCAACATCACATCCTAGGGAAAGCCCAGCATCCAATGGCTCGCTGATGCAGAGATATAAAGGGAAGTCCTCTCTTAATAATGGAGGACTATTCTGATAGTCCCTGCCAGCTCTTTCATCTCCTCATAGAGTTGGCCAAACCCTTTTCATGAGCGCCCCACAGTCCAATTTCTGCACAATGCAGATTTTGTCATTTAAACCATACAGGTGTTTACAAACACCGTAATAAGTATCTCTTATTTCTTTTTTTTTTTTTAAGATTTTATTTATTCATTTGACAGACTAAGATCACAAGTAGGCAGAGAGGCAGGCAGAGAGAGAGGAAGGGAAGCAGGCTCCCTGCTGAGGAGAGTGCCCTATGCGAGGCTCGATTCCAGGACCCTGAGATCATGACCTGAGCCAAAGGCAGAGGCTGTAACTCACTGAGCCACCCAGGCTCCCCTGTCCTCTTATTTCTATCTTATGGTCAGATTCCCAAGGATCTTCACTTGTGACAAAGTCACATCCTACCCACCTTACACTATAACTTATTCTACCACACTTTCCTACTTGTTTGCTTTGCCCGAATCCATTGTCCTTCCTCCCTGCTCTTCTAGAAACAAGATAGGAATATTCCAATTAAGGCTTTTTTTGATGTCTTTAACAGCTGAAGGACTCTTCTTCTGCCAGCAGTGGGCTCCTAATCAACTTAGATCTTTGGTCAAATGGTCAATTCTTGATGTGGTCTACCTGAATACCTTATATACACACACACACAGACCAAGCAGGCACTCCTAAAACTCCTTCATTTTCTCTTTCTCTTTCATTTCTATAGAATTTACTGATTTTTTAATAAATAGTACATTTATATAATTATTGTATTTATTATTTTTGTTTCCACTCAAAAACTATAAGCTCAGTTACCTGTCCAAGATCACCTGGGTGATCCTTTTCACCCAGGATCACTTTCCCAAACATGCATCTCCTTTCATACTTCTTACATACTAATAATGTACTAATCTCTCTAGAAAGTCAGTAGCTATCCTGAGGAATATTTATTTATATCAATTACCTTTCCAAATTGTCCCCAAATTATCTTCAACTCCATAGTTATTTTCTTAACATTAGTTCTCACATTTTTCATGAATTAAATGTGTTCTAGCTGGTCCCTTTGATCTCAAATTCAAACCTTCACTAATTTTTCTCTACAAAAAAACCTGTCCGAGTTGACTTTTACCATTCTTCTGCTTAAGTCTCACACCAACCCAAATTTCTTATCTTACTAAATCTGTTTTTCCCTGAAAAAAAGTACGTACTCTTATTGTGTATCTGTTAAGATATTTTTGGTTGTAAGAAACAGACTGAGAGCCAGATACACATTAAAGCTAGGCATTTGATTATCTCCCATAATAAAAATTTGGAGATGATCAATTCCAAGTTTAGTTCGGCCATTCAAAAATATCATCAATGTTCCAGGTGCTCTCTAGCTTCCTTATTATCCTTAGTAGGTAACTTTTTGTTCTTAGTTTTAACTCTCCATGCAAGGAAGGGAATCACCATTTCACCATGAAAATAACCCATGGGAAAGATGAGAGCATCATTGATTTGAGCCTGCCCTCATCTTATCAAGAAAAAGAGTCTTTGCTAATAGACATGTGTAGCTTCTCCGTCACATACCATCACATGCCTACTTTGAGATAAATCATGTCCAAGGGAAATCAGGATTGCTAAAATTTGCTTCACTAGAGACTTTCAAAAAACTTTATCACAAACTTTAGAAGAAAACTTATTTTCTACTATGATCTTGTTGAAGAAATACTTTAGTATTATTCATGCATCTGAGAGATTCTATAATATATATATATATATATTACTATTACATTATGGTATAATATTGATGCAGAATATCAATATCATATACATATTATCAGTTTAATATTATAACTGATATAACCTATATTAATATATGTGATTCAATGCTTATAATGTATAATTATTTATATGTAATTCTATTTTATATATTTTATCCTATCTACTTTTGTTAAATGCCAGTGATGATCTAATCAAACATATGAACAACTAACAGTGTGAATACTTGTGCTTTTACTAACAGTGGGAAAGAACCAATCTGAATTATTTCTATGGGGGTTAGAGTGGAAGAGTAATGTCTTTTTAAAAAAATTTATTTATTTATTTTAATTTCTTTTCAGCGTAACAGTATTCATTGTTTTTGCATCACATTCAGTGCTCCATCCCTAATACCCACCATCTTGTTCCCCCAACCTCCCACCCCTGCCCCTTCAAGACCTTCAGGTTGTTTTTCAGAGTCCATAGTCTCTCATGGTTCACCTCCCCTTCCAATTTCCGTCAACTCCCTTCTCCTCTCTAACTCCCCATGTCCTTCATGTTATTCGTTATGCTCCACAAATAAGTAAAACCATATGATACTTGACTCTCTCTGCTTGACTTATTTCACTCAACATAATCTCTTCCAGTCCCATCCATGTTGCTACAAAAGTTGGGTATACATCCGTTCTGATGAAGGCATAATACTCCATGGTGTATATGGACCACATCTTCCTTATCCATTCATCCGCTGAAGGGCATCTTGGTACTTTCCAGAGTTTGGCGACTGTGGCCATTGCTGCTATAAACATTGGGGTACAGATGGCCCTTCTTTTCACTACATCTCTATCTTTGGGGTAAATACCCAGTAGTGCAATTGCAGGCTCATAGGGAAGCTCTATTTTTAATTTCTTGAGGAATCTCCACACTGTTCTCCAAAGTGCCTTCACCAACTTGCATTCCCACCAACAGTGTAAGATGGTTCCCCCTCCTCCACATCCTCTCCAACATATGTTGTTTCCTGTCTTGCTAATTTTGGCCATTCTAACTGGTGTAAGGTGGTATCTCAATATGGTTTTAATTTGGATTTCCCTGATGGCTAGCAATGATGAACATTTTTTCATGTGTCTGATAGCCATTTGTATGTCTTCATTGGGGAAGTGTCCATATCTTCTGCCCATTTTTTGATATGATTATCTGTTTTGTGTGTGTTGAGTTTGAGGAGTTCTTTATAGATCTTGGATATCAACCTTTTGCCTGTACTGTCATTTGCAAATATCTTCTCCCATTCCATGGGTTGCCTCTTTGTTTTGTTGACTGTATCCTTTGCTGAGCAGAAGCTTTTGATCTTGATGAAGTCCCAAAATTCATTTTTTGCTTTTGTTTCCTTTGCCTTTGGCGACTTATCTTGAAAGAAGTTGTTGTGGCTGATATTGAAGAGGTTACTGCCTATGTTCTCCTCTAGGATTCTGATGGATTCCTGTCTCACGCTGAGGTCTTTTATCCATTTTGAGTTTATCTTTGTGTATGGTGTAAGAGAATGGCCGAGTTTCATTCTTCTACATATAGCTGTCCAGTTTTCCCAGCACCATTTATTGAAGAGACTGTATTTTTCCCACTGTATATTTTTTCCTGTTTTGTCGAAGATTATTTGACCATAGAGTTGAGGGTCCATATCTGGGCTCTCTACTCTGTTCCACTGGTCTATGCGTCTGTTTTTATGCCACTACCATGCTGTCTTGGTGATCACAGCTTTGTAGTAAAGCTTGAAATCAGGTAATGTGATGCTGCCAGTTTTATTTTTATTTTTCAACATTTCCTTAGCAATTCTGGGTCTCTTCTGATCCCATACAAATTTTAGGATTATTTGCTCCAGCTCTTTGAAAAATACCGGTGGAATTTTTATCAGAATGGCATTAAAAGTAACTTCTTAACGTATACTGCCACACATTTTGTGGATAGAGTGGTATCTGAACAAAACTGAGGTGTTTTGAACAATGACAAAGGCTGATATTGACTGTTACTAATGGAATCTATAGCACAAGCTATTGTTTGTATATTCATAACTTGTGTTTTTGTTTTTTCTTGGCTTAAATACTAAAAATCATGTCGAGGTCTAGAAGTACTCCTTTCTGTTTAAGAAGTTGTATTTGATTGCCATAAAATGGATTAACTGTCTTTCTTACAGTCTCTCACAGTAAATTTTTTAAAAAGGTTTTATTTATTTATTTGACAGAGAGAGATAGAGAGAGAGAGCACAAGTAGGCAGAGCGGCAGGCAGAGGGAGAGGGTAAAGCAGGCTCTCCAATGAGCAGGGAGCCCAATGCGGGGCTGGATTCCAGGACCCTGGTACCATGACTTGAGCTGAAAGCAGCTGCTTAACTGATTGAGCCACCCAGGTGCCCATTCACAGTAAATTTTCTTTACCTTGATCATGTCTTCTTTGAACCGTTAGTGTAATTGTTAGTCTAAGGTCATACTTCCTTTTTTTTGTTCATTTTTTAAAACTGGAGTCTGAGCTTCTCATGGCTTTTGTTATTTTTTACTCATTTCTATTCACTCATCTCCTAAGTGCACCTGGCATCTATATTTAATGCTTTCTGAACAATGGAATTAATATATTTTGAGTAAATCTTCAACATGAAATTTCTAAATTTTTCAAAATTTTACTGTATGGTCATAATGGATACTTTAGCATAGATAAAATAATTTTCTTTAAATATGGATAAAATTATACCTTATAGAGTGATACATATTAAGTTTCAATTCTTGATATACCACAAAGTGGATTGGTCATAGCAGTTCCCACTAAAAGCCTGATGTATAAAATGAATTAGCTATAATTTTTGTGGTGTCTTGTGCTACATTTTTGTTTCTTTGATCATAGCCTGTTTGTATGGCAAGCACTATAGGGAAGGGAAAAATAGGAAGTTATTTTTACATAAGTTGTTTATATATTATGAGAAATGAAAGGATAGAGATATCTGAAAGTGCTCAAAATCAAGCCTTTGTTGTATCAGATAGATGACAATTTCATACTTACAACACCTTGCAATCTCCGTGCATTGCAATCCCAATACATATTGGTGGGATTTGCTTTTTTGTTTTTTTGTTCTAATCAAAACCTAAATAAATGTACCAGTTCTTGTATTCTGAAACCCATTATTTTTCTTGAAATTTTAGAATAGCTTCAGTTTTTGGAATAATTTATATTTGATTTGTAATAGAAGTTTAATACACACATCTACATATATATAAAGAATTTTGTGCATTGAAAATATGCCCTTACATGGTGTAAATAAGGACAGTTAGTTAACTGGCATTTTGTGTCATTTGAAGCTATGGAAGTGAAGCAAATATCTGTCTTTGAAATGCCTAAGACAATTGTTTTATTATTTAAATTAGTTAAATCAGAGTTAACTAGAAAAATTAAAATAACTGAGTACATCTAATTACTTAAGTACTCTGGTGAGTTGGGGTAGATGCTGAAGGAAATAATTATTCTTCATTATATTCAGATTTCTTTACAAAGAATCAGTTCTTAATGGTAGCTCTGTTTTGTTCAAAAATAGCAAATGAAATCTTTATTGGATGTTCTTTTCTCCTGTGGATTTTTTTCTTTCCACAAAGGGAAAATGGACTAAAATAAACCTTTTTTTTTAAAGAGTTAGTATTTAATTGTTTTTCTCTGTTTGATGTATTTGTATATGTCTATTTTTTATTTAATAGAAGCAATATATTTTACATAGGTAGATAGCCATCACTGATTGTCAAGATCTTTTCATGTATGAACTAAGATAATAGATAACAAAAACTACTTTTTGTAACTTTCTGTAGATACAGAACTTTATTTTGCCTAGAAAATCCAGTGATGGCACATGATAAAATACATGACATATCTAATCTTTCAATAAAAATTATTTTTTCCTATACATCCTCTGTGTAACAGTTTACTAACTAGGTTGAGGGAATGGCATAAGAATGGTTCTTGACGTTTTGGATTTTTAAAAAAATATGAAGAAATTCAGGGAACAAATAATTTCCAAAATTTCTTTTATTGGGTCAAACTATGAAAAGCAAATCAGAGATGCCCAGATGGCTCAGTTGGTTAAGCCTCTGCCTTGGGCTCAGGACATGATTCCAGGATCCTGGGATGGAGCCCCATGTCCTTGGACTCTCTGCTCAACAGGAAGCCTGCTTCTCTCTCTGCCTTCTTCTCCCCCTGCTTATGCTCTCTCTCTCTTTTTCTCTCCCTGACAAAGAAATAAATTTAAAAAAAAAAAAGAAAAGGCAAATAAAATAAGCAACTCAAAGAAGAGAGTAGGCAAAGAAGAAGGAGGAGAAAGTGAAGGAGAAATGATGAAAATAAAGGAAAAATTATCATGTACCAGCATCTGGATTGTCAGGCAAGAAATTTGTTGGCTTTCTGGGAATCTCACTTTTGGGGGGAAGGAAGAAACCTTCAAAAAGTTCTGCTCATTTGGAACTTTTGCTAAACAACAAGAGCAAAAATGGTCTCTCTCAAACTCTTTCTGTGTGTGTGTGTGTGTGTGTGTGTGTGTGTGTTTAGGGCTTTGTAGATCTTAGATAAATTTTGGGGGGTGGTTGCACCTGGGTGGCTCAGTTGTTAAGCGTCTGCCTTCCATTGAGGTCGTGATTCCAGAGCTCTGGGATCAAGCCCCACATCGGGCTCCCTGCTCAGCGGGAAGCCTGCTTCTCCCTCTTCTACTCCCCCTGCTTGTGTTCTCCTCTCTTGCTGTGTCTCTCTCTGTCAAATAAATAAAATCTAACAACAACAAAAAAAATTTGTATTTTTTCACACATCACAGGTCATCATTAAAAAACTTTCTACTGTGAAGTTTTCTGAAATAAACACTTGCTTATTTTATTAACTGGAACTACAAATCACAAGTTTTGAAGAGTATTTACTTGCAGATACTTTATAGGGCATAACAAAAAGATACAGGCAGAATTCAAAATTACTTATTTTGGGGGAAAGAAATTAAGAACAAAGAGGACCAAACATATAGACAGCCCTCCCTGATCAGTATACTGTTTAATATCAAAAATGGTTTGATGCACAAATTCACCAATATATACCTATGAAATATATTTATATAAATATATAATAATATCTAGATAAAACAATATTTAGAGAAGTAGTATTTTGAAAAAAACAGAAAATGACATGTAGAAAATACATAGGAAGGTTATAGATCAAGGACTCTTCTATCTCTAGCATAACCAAGAGTAGGAGTGTCTCTTGAGATTTCTAAAGAAAACTATTACCTTCCCACTCTAAACCTGTAATTTGCCACATTAGGCTAGCATTACTTAACTACTAAAAATGATCCAATTCTTTTTCTTTGTTCTGATTTGTTGCCATGTAAGAAACATTCTGATATAGCTTGTCTTCTGATAAATTCTTCTACTGGGAAAAATGCACTGATCACTCGTAACTGTCTTAGAATCATTTAAGAAGTTTGAACTTTCATTGTAAAAAGCAAATTTATTTTATTTGTATCTGACCTTTGAACTTGATGTTCCCTGCCTACTAAAATAAAAATCTTTTGTGTTTGCATAAAGTAACAACATCGAAAACACTCTTGTGTAGTAGACACTTGGTATTTTGTGTGTATAGTCAATCTCACAACAAGTGAAATTGAAGATAGCACCAATATTTTACAGCTGGAAAATCTAAGCTCCAAGGCATTGATATTGTGAAAAAGAAAGAAAGAAAGAAAGAAAGAAAGAAAGAAAGAAAGAAAGAAAGAAAGAAAGAAAGAGATTGTGCGTAACAGATACAAAATAGTTTAAAGAGAAATTCAGCCCAATTCTGCCTGATTCTGCCTGATTTCAAAGTCTACTTTTTGTTTCTAGCATTGTTATACACTATCTTCTTTGATAGTTGTGGGGCTACTTGCTGGCATTTCTTATGATAAATAAAGTTTACAATATGCTGTTTAACAGTAACTACTTCATTATTTTTATGTTTGATAGTTTTGATTTAGATGAATTATAAGTTTTCAAGAGGGCAAGAAGCAAGTTACATACTTGTACATTTTCTAAAGGGCTACATACAGAGTTAACCAAATGGTCACAACCTGATCTGTATCAATTGATTAATTTTTGTGACTTCAGGAAGTTTTCATGTTACTTAAAAACAAACTCATTCTTTTTGGTTTTGTAAGCTGTAATGCCAAATAATTGCTTTGCATAAACTTTTCACTTATAAACTAGTTATTTTTAGCAACTTTAAAAACAATTTATAGAGTGAAGGAAAAAAACCATCACAAAGGGTAATCTACAATGAAATCCATTTATCATTATGGGGTAATTAAAATTTTGCAGCTTTTTTCTCATTAGCTTTTCCCTCAACTTAGTTTCTATTGATTTTGTCTCAAATAATTGAGAGAAAATTAATACAAATCTTATGTACTCCTGAATACTGATCTTAAGCCAAAGCCTAATTACTAAATTTTAGGTTCTATATTCATCAGATTTACCTGTGTTTGCCATTATTTTCCTCTCTTGTAATTAGGTTCTGTCCATTATTATCAACTCTTCTTAAAGACTTGAGGAAAGCTCTCAGGGTTAATTTCTTTGTTCTCTAGGTAAATTTCTTTGTTCTCTATCAGATAAGTGAAGATAGTTTAAAAAACAAACAAAAAGAAAAAACACCACCTTAAGAAAACTGTCAATAGCCTAGTATTTTGCACAAATAAAGAAAACCTACCACTACTATACATGAAGGCTTCGAAGTATTATAAAATACTTATGTTACAAGGATGTTCAAATATTATCTAGTACTATTGCACATCTACTATTGGAGTGCCTTCTTACATGGCTACTAGGCCTACCTTCTCCTGGTTGAATACTTTCAGTGGTTGGGAGAAAACACTTTCAGAAAAGCTAATTATATTATATTATAGCATTAGAACCTATCAGACCACCTTAAATAAATATAGTTTTAATCATTGTTTTTACATTTTATGGTTTCCAGTCAAACTTATGTGAAACTTAATTACATTAGTTAGTTGCATTACATTACAACTAATTACATTAGTTACATGACCAACCTTCTTATTAATACTAGAATGTAAGCCCCAAATTGAGCTACAGCTATTTTACTTATGATAAAGTGGCATATACTCATTAACTCAACAAACAGACGTTTGTTGTTATTTTCAGAAAGAAAAAAAAAAAAAAAAGCTTGGTCTGTTACATAAAAATCATGCATGGCTGAATGTCGCTTTTCTGGCCTCCAATAGACTCCAAGAGATGGTTTAGGGTGGACTATCAATCTATTCTTTTGCTCGTGGTAACACTAAGCAAGATACTTAGTTTGTAGCATTAATACAAGCAGAATTCACATTTGGGCTTTTACAAAGTTGGTATAGAAACTGTGGGGATAATCTAAATGATGAGCTTTCATTTCCCTTTTTATCTTTTCCATTTTTTAAAAATTTTGCTTTTTTATCATTTTTGGGTTTCCAGAAGGGAAGGAAAATGTTTAAGTATTTGGATATGAAATCTACAATGGAATTTCTGATGGGAAAAGGAAACTTACCCCAATGTCTAGAAAATGACGGTTAAATATATATATATATATTTCATCATGTTCTACAGAATAATTGGTTTAATATTGGTAATGTACCATGTTTTCTGTCTGGATGATTCACCTTTCAATAGATAAGGTGTATTTGGGTAATTGTCTGGAAATGTTTTGTAAAACATTGTTTTGGTTAGCTGAGGTTTAAAACTGACCAGGATTTTGATAAAATGTCTGAGGGCAATACAAATGTATGCAAAGTCATTATGCCCTAATATGTATCTTTTTAAGAAGTCTTAATGAAAATTAAAAAAAAAAAAAACTGAAGAGGGTATGAAACTTAGGTATTTAGTATTATGAATCAACATAAGTACCACATAAGGGCTTACCCGGAATTTTATGGTAAGCAATTGTTCCATTGCTATATTCACCCTTTGGCCTAAGGTCAGACATTTGAATGGAACTAAAGATTCAATACACCAAATTCTCTGGAATAACTGCTTATGTAAATTGAGTATTTGTATCTATCAATTATTTGCCAAATATAGAAAGTAAAAAGGTTTGGAATACATAAACATGGCAAGTTCACGTATTAAGTAAACTCTTTAAAACATTAATATTGCATATAGTCCTTTTAAAAGTAACATTAGAGCATTAAGTACAATTGGAATGCCTGGTAGCTCTGTTAGGCATCTCTGACTCTTGATTTTGGCTCAAGTCATGACCTCAGGGTCATGAGATCAAACCCTGCATCAGGCTCTGTGCTAGGTGTGGTACCTGCTTAGGATTCTCTCTCTCTCTCTCTCTCCACTCTGTCCCTCTGTCTGAACTCTCTCTTTTTCTCTCTCTAAAAGAAAAAGAGAAAAAAAAAGGAAAAAAATTACTGAGCCTAGCTTAATATTTCAGTTAGGTATCTCTAATGTTCTTAAAGGAAAAAATTTTGAAATCCTAATTTTTCCAAGTAGTTTATTTAATTAAAAAAAAAACAGGAAAGAAGCTTTTTTACAATTACAGAAATGAAAAGAGACTCTAATACCACACAGCAAGACAATGATGATGGCTTATGAACTACTTAATTTGGACATACCCTTCCCCGGAGATCCTTTACAAATACTAAGTAGGGAAATGTTCAAACCTGACTGAATATCATATACCCAGGATATTACTGATACACTGATTACTAGAATTTGAAGGGAACTATTAGCTTGAATGATAACACAAGGAAAGTTAAGTGCATTTAGTTTTGTGTTTTGTATATTAATGTTCAGTTGAAGATAGGAAGCAAGGTACCCCATCATTTGCTAGTTTTCAAGGAGACTTAGTTTTCCTCTTAAATGAAAGCCGCAGTAGCATACAAAAAGGGCCTTCCAGATTTTTCTCTCAGTTATTCCATCCACATTAAAAATTAAATTTCTTTCCAGAACATGTTCAGGGAATGAAAATTCAAAGCATTTTAAATTCTAAGAGTTCTAAAACATTACTACATAATCTTAGTACTGAATAAAATGACATTTAATTTTGAATCACCTGTGAATGACAAACATATTTGGATGTAACTTTTCTGAAGTCACCTTGAACACCTAATGTTTTAATATGAAAATATATCCTTTACCAAATTAAAAAAGAATCACCCCAAGGATGATCTGTGTTTGGGCTTATAAGATTTTATTTTAAGTTCTTTACAAAATATTCCTAAATCAAGTTTGTACATAGAAATTATAACAACAAATACACTTTAGAACACATACAGGGATGCCTGAGTAACTCAATTGGTTAAGTATCTGCCTTTGGATCAGGTCATAATTTCATAGTCCTAGAACTGAGGCCCTCACTGGGCTCTCTGCTCAGTGGGAAGCCTTCTCTACCTCTCCCTTTGCCCCTCCCCTCCCATCATACTCTCTCCCATGTGTGTACTCTCTCTCTCAAATAAATAAAATCCTAAAGAGAAAAAGAACACATATATAGTAGCTCTGTAAAATGGATAATATTTTTAAATTTAATAATAAATGGATTGAAATCCACTTATAAGTGATTTCCCCACAACTTTATTTTTCTTTTTGCTAATAAACTTTGGTGTCACTGTCTTAAGTGATAATATACAACAGATATGATTTTTTCAATAGTCAAACTCATTAAATATTAAAAAATGGAGTTAAAATGGGAGCTAGTCATCAGTTAATGTGAAATAAAAGACCAAAATAAAACCTGTCAATATCATATGATTGATCTTTTATTTTTTTGGTGTTGCTAAGTAAATAAAATTTGCTAAATATACATCTATTATATATCGAACATGATTTTGGAGACTGTTCTCTAAGGTTATTTGGTAGCAAATACATAGCTGTGTGGGTAATCCAGTTTACTTGTTGCTGTCATTCTTTCCAGTGGCCCTGTGACACTACCAAGAGTTCCTCATAAAAACTCAGCTTGAGAATTATGATATTTGTTGATTCTTCTATTGTGTCTCTTAATTTTATTTTTTTTAAAATTTTTTTTAAAGTTTTTATTTATTTATTTGACAGAGAGAGATCACAAGTAGGCAGAGAGGCAGACAGAAAGAGAGAAGGAGAAAGGCTCCCTGCTGAGCGGAGAGCCTGGTGCGGGGCTCCATCCCAGAACCCTGAGATCATGACCTGAGCTGAAGTCAGAGTTTTAATCCACTGAGCCACCCAGGCACCTGTCACTTAATGTTGTCCCTAGCAGCAATCAAATTTTCAGTGTATGTGGGACCACTTTCTTCAAAGTTCACGAGGTACTTACATTCTAAGTATTTCATGAAGAGTTTGGTAACCACTTCATGAAGTAGTTCTCCAATGATAGCTGAAGAGCATAACTTCTTGGAGGAAAATATCAAACTGTGCAACTCTTCATTATCATTTTATGTTTAGAAAGCTTGTGTATATTAAGATTTCTAAAATAGATTAAATTATTTTCCCCATTAATCACTTCCATGCTCCATTGAAACACATTATTTATGACTAGTGTTTTCTCAGTGTTACCCAAAATATTTATTGTGAAACATGAAAATAGCTTTACTATTAGGATGATTAAGTCTTCTCCCTCTTTCCAGCCACTAGTGAGAGCTTTGTTATTTTTTTGGAAGTGTATGTTCTGCAACTTCCCCCCTCAGAGTTAACCTTCACTCACTTTACCTTGGAATTTGGTAGTGTAACAGCAGTGTTTCCCTGGGAAATTCCCCTCATTATCTTATGGAGGAAATGTAACCTAATTATTAAGTGATGCTAAGCAGGTTACTCAGGTCAGAAGAGACAGGAGAGCAAACTCTTATAAGAGATTATGGAAAAAGATTTAACTCAACTAATAATAAATTGTGCATCTTAAAAATGTCTTAAATTTAGTAAATTAAAAAACATGGATTGTCAAAATTGAAGCAGAAAGAGCTCTGCTACTTTGAATTTATTCCTTTTAATTTTTTAACCCAGAGCCAAGTCACTTGTAGTCACTTTTCTCTCTCTCTTTCTCCCTGGTCTTTGTCTTCGTCTTTCTCTGTCTCTCTTCTTTCTTCCTCACTCTGTTAGCTTCTGTTTTCTTGTTTTTTGTTGACTTGTTGGATTTTAACCTCAGGAACAGAGAGTTGTTAAACACACTACTTAATTTATGGTAGATTGTTCAATTAGTCCATTATTCTGTTTAAAGATTTTCACAGGCTTCATTAATTATTTATTCTCTCTTAACCAAATTCTTCATTTCCTTTCCCAGGCCCATAAGCAATATCCTAATTGGGAAGTCTGCTGTATGGGTTCACAGAAACATAGATTTAACTTTTATTCACTTACTTTTTAAAGAAAATTAGCATACAGAGTAGTACATGTAGTCATCATATCCATTTAATCTACTCCCAAATCAAGAAATATAATATTAACTGAGGCTTAGAATCTTCCATCATTCCCATTTCAGCCAATATCCCCCCAAAGTAAGCACAATACTGATGTTTATTGACACAAATTAGTTTGGCTTATTTTGGAACTTTACATAAATAGAATCAAACAATGCATACATTTTGTTGCTGGCTTCTTCCACTCTCCTTCAGTTCCTAAGATGTGTATTTATAGTTCATTAATTCTCATTGATGTACAAAATTTCACTGCATAATATAACAAAATTTACCCATGGGCATGTGGGTTGTTATCAACTTTTGGCTATTACAAATCCTTCTAAGAACAATACTGCATTACTTATGTTGGTCCCAATATATATGTATTTTTGGAGGTTGTTCCTAACAGTAAAGTTGTGGAATGATAATATACATATATAATAACTTTAGTAAATAAATAAAAATTATTAGCTAAAGTGATTGTACAATTTACCAGCCCTTGAAAAGTACATGAGAGATTCAATTTCTCTTCATCTATAAAAATACCTAATATTATATACCTTTTTATTTTGGTTTCTCTTGTATATTTATATATACAAGCATATAGACATACATACATCCACACACACAGATATGAATGTAGTTAACTTTTTGGTTTAAGTTATTTACATTTCCAATTCATTAAATTCAAGGGTTAAATCAGTGGCTAGAAACTGACACTACGACAATGTCTCAGAACCAAGCCAGCCACGGATTATAACACAACATAATTACTGAGAGTCTGCCGATGATCCTGAGGTAGAGTTAAAGTTTGTATATAATTAGAAAAAAAAATGAACAAAATATAATTCACATTTAAAAATAAACATGTTACTTTTTATTTTTTTTAATATTTTGTTTGTTTATTTGATAGAGATCACAAGAAGGCAGAGAGGCAGGCAGAGAGAGAGGAAGAAGCAGGCTCCCCACTGAGCAGAGAGCCCAACACGGGGCTGGATCCCAGGACCCTGAGACCATGACCTGAGCTGAAAGCAGTGGCTTTAAACTACTGAGCCAACCAGGTGCCCCTAAACGTGTTACACTTTAGAGAAGTATATATTGTAATGCACACATAATTTAAGCATATGATTCATTGAGTATTGAAAATTGAATAAAACCATGCATTCTTTATTCCAACCAAGATATAAAACATTTCAATAGCAATTGAAAGTTTTACTTCACCTCATTTTGGTCAATCCCCAACCCTCAAGAGGAAAACATTGTTTTGACTTTTATTATCATGGATTAGACTGACCGACTCTAGAATTTTATATACATGAAATTACATAGTACATACTGTACACTTTCTTATATCTGGCCCCCTTCACTCAACATATGTTTTTGAAAATCATCCATGTTTTTGGATGTATCTCTTATTTGTTTTCTTAAATGGCCAGGTAACATTTCAGTATTCTTTTATACAAACATAACATTCTCCTCTGGATAGATATTTACATTGTTTCTGGTTTGGAGCTATAATTAATAAAGCCGATATGAAAAATCTTTTATAAGTCATTTTTTTCAGTCCCTTTTTTACCTAGGAATAAAATTCCCAACTCCTGGAATGTATGTTTATCTTATAAGAAATAATTAAACCTCCAAGAGGACTGTGGCATATTTACACTCCCCCAGCAATGTATGGCAGTTGTGGTTGCTCCAGATCTTCTACAATAAGTATACATGTATTTAAGGTACACTAATGACACAGTAACAGAAAATCATATATGTACATATATATATGTACATTCACATGGGACATATATACACATGCATAGATGATAAATTAAAAATAAATTAGATATTTCACTGGTCATATTTTCTGATAATAATTGAAGACAGAAAATAATAGAAAAAAATACCAAGAAACTTTATTTCTTGGCATTTATGTAATAATGTTCTATGTAGGGGTGCCTGGGTGGCTCAAATGGTTAAGCATCTGCCTTTGGCTCAGGTCATGGTCTGCAGGTCCTAGGATTGAGCCTCATGTGGGGCTCCCTGCTAAACAGGGAGTCTGCTTCTCCCTCTCCCTCTGCCTATTCCTGGCTTGTGCTGTCTCTGTGTCTGTATCTCTCTCAAATGGATAAATAAAATCTTTAAAAAAAATCGTGTTCTTTGTAACCTCTGGATCAGACACTGAAATTTAAAATTATCAACTAATTAATAACACTATTACCATACATCTAATGATACTATTAACCAAAAAGTTGGTGGATAGCATTTAAAAATATAATCAGACTATGACTTGACAGCTTTTATCTTCTAAATTAATTGATTCATTCATTTTTTAATGCTATTCTGATTGAAAAACACTGAAAAATCATTGAGTTGACTCTTCACTTTAAGGGATCAAATAAGGAACAAAAAACAACAAGAGCATAAGAAGAAATTATTATCAAAGCTGAAGTTCGTATAATATTAAAACAAAGGAATAATAAACCAAAGCTAAGTTTTCAAAAGGTCTAGATAGATGACTGTTTATTAAGCTTGATCAACAAGCTTGCATAAATTTCCTTTGGGAATATGAGGCCTTTTTATTAATAATCTACAAATATCTCAGGAAAGTTTAAATACCTAAATCTGCTGACTTACCAATATCACTTTTAGAAATATATTCATAAATATAAAGAACTCATGTTATGTACAATGTTGTTTATCACAGCATTATATCACACCAATATATGTGGAAGGAAAGAAAAGTGAATTACTGCACATTCATGATGTATCCAACCTAGGGAATTTTATGTAGTTATAAATAGAATGGACTAAATTTATATATATATTTTCCTGTAGGAAATCTATTACATATATTTAGGTTTAAATACATACTTGCAGACCAGTTAGTATATTGTGATTCTATCTTTGAGAATAATAACTTTGTATGAATTTTCTACATGTTTGCATTTTTTAAATAATTTTTGGAAGGACACATGATGAAAGGTCAAAATACCTCAAATCAGAGCAACAGGATTTAGGAAAGCTGTGGGAAGATCATTGAATTTTTAAATAAAATCTTGCTATGTTTGGCTTATTAAACAAGTAGCAGTCATGTGATTTTAAAAACAGTAAGTAAAAGTAAACCAGAGAAAATATTTGTTAAGAGTGGAAGAATAAGTAAAACTGACATCCCCAGACTGGAAAAATTGAAATATTATTGGATGACATAGAGAAAGAAGAACAGATAATCTAGTTTGTTTTCTTTATACTGGAAAAATAATTATAATCAAAGAAAAATTGAAGCACAGAATAATTATAAAGGAAATAATGTAACATGTTTCTATTTTATTTTATTTTATAGGTCTTTTTTACAAATACTTTTATATTTTTTTCCTTCCAAATTTTTATTTAAATTCCAACTAGTTAACATACAGTGTAATATTAGTTTCAGGTATAGGACTTAGCGCGTCATCACTTATATATAACATTCAGTGCTCATCACAAGTTCCTTCCTTAATACCCATCACCCATTGAACCCACCCCCCCACCCATCTCCCCTCCAGCCACCCTCAGTTTGTTCTCTATAGTGAAAAGTCTGTTATCTGGTTTGCCTCTCTCTCTCTCTCTTTCCCTCACCTTCATGTTCATCTGTTATGTTTCTTAAATTCCACATATGAGTGAAATCACATGGCATTTCTCTTTCTCTGACTGACTTACTTTGCTTAGCATAATACTCTCTAGCTCAATCCACATTGTTGCAAATGGCAAGAGTTCATTCTTTTTCATGGCTGAGTAATATTCCATTGCAAACACATACCACTTCTTCTTTATCTATTTATCAGTCAATGCAGATTTGGGCTCTTTCAATAATTTGGCTATTGTTGATAATGCTGCTGTAAACCATGGGGTGTAGGTATTCCTTCCAATCAGTATTTCTATAGCCTTGAATAAAGATCTGGTATTGAAATTGCTGGATGACAGGGTAGTTTTATTTTTAACTTTTTGTGGAAACTCCATACTTCAGTCCATGTTTATATTTTAAATTTATAGTGTTATCTATGATTTGAAAAGCTACATTCCAAGATCCTGAAATATTTTACAGGTTTTATAGCAACACACTTCATATTTTTAGAAAGTAAAATATGACAGCCCAAGTATATGCTCAAAATAGTCTCTTTTGTCCTAAATAACTTCTTTAGTGACACTTTACACAGTGTATCTTAATTTCACCACGTTAGTTAGAACAGTCTTTTATAATATTCAAACAGGATGAAATGAAGACGATATATAATTAAGTCAAATTGTTGAACAATCATTTACTCATTGGCTTGAAGAGAGATCCCAAGTGGTATGTCACAGAGACTGACATTGGTAAGACTCATTAAATGTTTTAATGAAAACTTGAATAAGAATATGGGTCTGCATCATCTTACTTTAAATCAAGTTTTGTGTCATTGAAATTCCACATGCTCTATTTGCTGGTAGGATTACAGAACATGTACCATTCAATATATCCAATTTTAAACTCTCTCATAAATGATTGCTCTGCATGTAGTTCTTTTTCAATTACTTATAATACATAGTTTTTGCTCCAGAACTTACTATATATATTTTAGTGTCAAATCAGCAAAGAATATGCTATGTATTATTCCTATGTATGCATTTAATTTGACTGAACTTTTCAAGTCTATCAAGTGAAATTTGGAGTGATTTTCAATGAAGACAAAAGAGGCTGCTTTTGATATATTTAGATTACATCATGTTAGATGAAATAGATAATAATACTTTTTGGAAAATTGAAACTGATCCAAAAACTTCAAATTTGATTAAATAAAACTTAAAAAGTTACATTATATAAAAGAGATTTATGGGGTGAAAACACTATACAAACTTGGGAGGACCCTGCTATCTAAAATATAGAACTTAATTCATTATAGATTCCAGTATAAAGTATAGTCCTAGAAGTATAATCGATAATATATTAAAATAACAACTGGAAACAAACTTTATGGCCATAAATAAATTGTTCACATGAATTATGGCACTGTTAAAACTCATGGTGTAGCCCTATATGTGCTTTTGCTAAAAGAAATCTCTAAAATATACTTTGAATGGAAAAGAAAAACCAAGGTGCACAACAATTTATACACTCTGTCTTTTTTTGCTACAAATAATGATTAAACATGGTATTCACACACATATATACTCATATATGTATATGCCCACATATATAGTTGCACATTTGTGTACTTCTGGAACACTGAATATGTTAAATAACAAACTATTGAAAGTTTTCATTTCTGGGGAGTAGACTTGTTAAGGGTAGTCACAATACTCAGTTTCCATTGTATGTCACCTTATATTGCTTAAATATTTTATAACAGCATGTGTTCTTATTAAATACAAGATAAAATGAAAAGTATATACAAAGTACATATAAAAATTAGTCAAGCAGAGAGAGTCAATTATCATATGGTTTCACTTATTTGTGGAGCATAACAAATAGCATGGAGGACATGGGGAGTTAGAGAGGAGAAGGGAGTTGGGGGAAATTGGAAGAGGAGGTGAATTATGAGAGACTATGGACTCTGAAAAACAATCTGAGGAGTTTGAAGTGGCAGAGGGGTGAGAGGTAGGGGGAACCAGGTGGTGGGTATTATAAAGGGCACGGATTGCATGGAGCACTGGGTGTGGTGAAAAAATAATGAATACTGTTATGCTGAAAATAAATAAATTTAATTAAAAAAAATTACCCCTAAGGTCTAATGCATTTATAAAGGTCTCTGACCACCTAATAATAAAGTACTGACTACAGTTAAGTTATACAGTTAAAAGTGTCTTATTCTATTCCAAAAATACATTATATTTATTTATATTTATATTCATCATTTATTTATATTCATATATTCTTATTTATATTCATTTATATTCATATTTATATTCAAAATATATATTCATTATATTTTATTTATATTCATCTTATAGGCAACCTTCTTATTCACTGTAGTTTCTATAAGTTTCTGACTTTATATGTAATTCCAAAATTTAATGAATATTGATTATGAAATTTTTCAATTTTACTAAGGACTTATAAATGACTCTTTATTTTTTTAAGGTTTTTTAAAGTTTCTATTTTTTTAGGATCTCTAATAAAATGTCACTTTGACTTACATTTACATCTCTTAAATTATCAAAAATACTTGTGTCTTCAAGATACTCATAATGCTACTTCTTCTTACTATATTTTCTCACAGTAATTTTTATATTTATAATATTTATATTAATATTTATATTTTGAACAATGTCTAAGAACTGATCTTCATAAATGTATGTGATATATTTATAAATATTTCTGCATCTAGTACTTCATACTAAACTGTACCTTGCATTGCATATTTATCCTAAATTATATCTCTGACATAATTTATCTTGAATAGCTCAAGAAAACCCAGACCATATTCTAGGGGATTAAGTGAAAAATATATCAGCTACTTAAATAGTTGTTTTTTAAGAAGAATGACAGTGATCTTCATACCATTTACTATACATTCAATGTATCAAACATTTTGATTATGTTAAAGAATGTCCCATTTCTAAGAGCTAGCAATATATTGTCCTCTGGCTTTGAGTAACACATTTTTGAAACAAATTTAAGATTTAAGAGACAAGACCATTATTTTCTTCTTAGCCATTTTTTAAGCCATAATTTGCACAGCTTTGTCATCAGGAACTTGGAAAATGTGAACAAAATTATTAAAAGCAATCTCATAAAAACAGAGAAATTATAAAATTAACACTTTTGTAGAAAGTAACCAGAACATGAAGAATAAATTAAATAAATTTAGAAAATGAAGTTAATCTCTGGTATAAGAATATGCCCAAAGGCATTATTTCATTTATTCATCCATTTAACAAATGTTTATTGAAAGTGCCAATTTCTCTATACGATGTGCCAATTTCTCTTCAAGGAACTTAGGATTCAGCAGTGAACAAAAGCAATTAGAAATCATGGTCTCAAAGGAACTTACATCCAATTGAGGAGAATGGACAAAACACATAAAGAGTACAATACACAGTACTTCAGAGGTGCAATTTTAAATGAGTAGTTTCACTAGAAAAATAAAAAAGATTCACTAGAAAGGTGACTGAAGAAGTTGAGGGGGTTGATGGAATTTCTCCCATGCACATCTGGAGAAAGACTATTCTTATTCCTGGAAGAGGAAACTGAAAATGTAAAGGTTTTAAATTATAAGTGTGGCTAGACATGAATGTTTGAGAAACAACCAGGAGGCTGATTTGGCTAGAATTTGGCAAGCCAGAAAGGCAGGCATAGAAGTAATAACTGTAAGGATTTTTAGCTTTTACTCAAAAAGAGATAGGAAGCCATTCACAGAACTTTGAGCAGAGGAGCTACATATTTATTTCATTAAACCCCAGAGCACTGTGGATGCTGTATTGAGAGCAAGGAGGGATTAGGCAAGGGGCAAGGGAATCACGGGACTATTACAACATGGTCAGTCCAGAGATGATTGTGGTTTGAACCAGTGCAGTGGGATGTGAGTATATTCTACATACATTCAGAAGGTATACTGACTGAGTTTATTGACAGATTAAATATGGGATGGGAAGGAAACAAAGCAGACAAGAATTATTCCAAGACTTGGTGTGAATGACTGGAGGGATAGAGCTGCCTTTTTACTGGAATGGGAAGACTGACATGCTGAATATTTTGAGGGTTTGAACAGGTGTTTGCTGTCTAGGCAAATAGAGATACTGAATAAGTAGTCTGATACAGTGGGAGTTCAGGGTGAGGTCCGGATGGAGGTAATAATCTAGTTAGATACTGTTCAATGTTCATGACACTGGATAAGATTGACAAGGAAATGGATATAGACAGCAAAAAAAGGGAAACCGAAAAACCAAAAATGCCTTGAGAGATTTCAATGTTTAAAAGTTAGCAAGATGAGAAGGATCTAGGAAAGAGACTGGTAGGAGAACTTCCTGGGGTAGGAGAGTTTTCTGAGCCAAGTGAAGAAAATATTTCACCAAATAGAGTAGTTAACTGTGTCCAATTTTCTTATGAATCAAGAAAGATGAAGCATATTATGAAGCACAGATATATAATTGTGAAGACGGGGTATTTTAAAACCCTAGAGGGTTACAAACATTACAAGTTTGAAAAGCTAAAAGGTAGATTGGCCATCGAGCATAACTCACACATATAATGAATATTGATAATCACAGCAGTTAGGATGTACTAGATGAAGTAGATATAGTGATTTGTAAATAAATGGGGTCAATCATAAATCTGAGTGTCTTAGCCCAGGTGTCAATAACTTGGCAGATACACAATTCAAAATCAGAGTGCTAAGAATAGAAAGAGAAGTGGACCATTCATAGCGATATTTTCTAAATGTCCTAAGCTTTCTCAAAGGCTGCTTTGAATAAAATCTTCATAAATATTTTATGTAGAATGTTTATGGTTCTTCCAAGGATGAATAAAGTCAAGCATGACCTCAAACCTTTTATAGTAGAGTTGAAAGAGCAATTTTATTTCCTTCTAAGAAAAATCATAGACATGGTAAGTATATTAAACTAATGTTCAGAAGCAAGAATAAATTTTTGATCTTATCAGGAATGAGTTGAGACAGATTTTTTAAAGCATCAATAATGTAATTTCTGTCAACTAGACTGTATTGTATTGACTATATCACAAAAATAGGACAATAAATTTGAGCATTACTCCATGTAACACCTGAAGCCATAATGCTGAATGTTACTAGTCATGTGTAGAGTATGGATAGTAAAACAAATGGTGCTAATAATTGAGATCCAGGACAGGATTCAAGGGGTATCATTATTGGTAGTGCAAGAATAATTGGAAGAATTTACAAAATCACACTTTTAACAAAGTCAGTGTGTGAAATAACTTCTCCATCTGTTTTATTTTAATATAAGCCACAGAGCAGTGTTGAAGTCCTATGGAATAACTACAATTAAGACTTTGGGATAAGAAGCTAGATGTCTTGGGTGCCTGGGTGGCTCAATGCATTAAAGCCTCTGTTTTCAACTCAGGTCATGATCTCAGAGTCCTGGGATCCAGCCCTGCATTAGCAGGGAGCCTGCTTCCTCCTCTCTCTCTCTGACTGCCTTCCTGCTTACTTGTCTGTCAAATAAATAAATAAAATATTTAAAAAAAAAAAAGAAGCTAGATGTCTCAGTTTTAGTCACACACTTTAAAAAATCAAACATATGCCTGTGATAATTAACTAATCAGAAATGATTTCTTGAAAGCTATTTAGTCAAAATACAACAGATCACTAAGGAATGATGTGTATAAAGTAATTCTTCCACAGATATGACTTAATTTTCAAACACCTCTACTAGTTACTTCAATATATATGAAATAAACAATCTACAACTAGAATAAGTTTTTACAAAAATTGCAAAATATATTATTTCATAAAAATAGATTTGATATATCTGTGCCACCTGGTACATTTACTCCAAAAATGTTCCTAGTTTCTAAAGGGGACAATTAGTATCTGAACAAGACAGTCACTACCTCTGAATATAAATGAAGGCATGTATGGGGTTGGTGGAGAAGCTTAAACTTTATGTCACAACCTCACATAACACCCATTACAATTTTTGTGAGAGGAACATTTTTTCCCTTTTAATAAAGGGGCTAAAGGGATGTCTTAATCATCACTCTCCCCTGGGTGGGGGGGGGGGGTACAAAACAGTAAAATCTCAAACCAGAGTTGTAAAAACAGAAATAACCGTCTCATGCAACAACAGCAAAAAAGAGAGAAGATAAAAATATAGATTCAGAAGAAATAGACTGATGATCACAATCCCCCAATAACCCCTTCTGTGACTTTGGTCTACTCAGATTTTCCAAGTCCTAATTTCCATAACTGTAAGCTGGAAATACACTCTTCAGAAATATTAGAGGACTTTGATTTTGAACCTCTCTGGGACTCCATGGGACTTGTAAGGTTGATGCTGCCTCTGTTGCCTCCCCTAATAATGGATGAGGAATAGAAAAAAAAAAATCTGATTTGTGAATTATCTCCCAGGGGAGTTTCCTTCTCTGTTCCTTGTGCAGAACTAGAGTGCTTCTGGAGCTCTCTGTTCATGCTTATGTCCTACTTCTGCCTTTGACACTGTGTGGCATACAGGCAGGGGGATACGAGAGAAGAAAGCCAGGTTGTGAGAGGGAGTAAACTCACTGTTGGTTTGTTGGTGATTACTTGTTTTATGAGTGTCTACCACAGTTTTCTAGGTTTTTAGCAATCCAGATTTTATAAAATTTTGCTTTTGTCGTGTTGAGAATGAATCCATAGATTATAGGATTTACAAGTACAAAAATTCCAGTATTTTGTAAAGAGTATTAAATATTATGTTTCTTTATTTATGCACACTTCTGAACTATTATAATTCATAGAAATTGTTAATAATAATGTGTTAATAAAATAAATCTTCAGTAAGTTGAAAAACAAAATTCTGTTAATTAAATAGTCTTTACAGGATAATCACGTAAAAACTAGATACAAAAGTGTTAAAAATAGAAGCATGGGTGAAGTATCCTTGGCAAAATAGGAAAATAAAGAACTAAGGAAGCAGAGAGTAATTATACTGTCATAATTGTATTTATGGGCAAAATAAAATGGGAAAAATATTTTTTCAAGAAATAACACTTCTTATATGTACACTGCTTTTTCTCTGTCCGCTTACTTAGAAAAATTATCAGAATGAAATTAGTAGTGATGTAAAGCAAGATGCAATTACTTTTAAATGTACTTCCATATTAAATATTTCCAGATTTGCATGGCACGTGGATTCCAAAGAGCTCAAAGCATTCTGCAGCAATTTCTATGTAATGTTTTTAGAGCAGCCATTGCTCCAAAGGTTTGTTGGTTTCCTGGAGCAGGCAAGAATGTTTTTACATGGATAACTTTGTTTAACAAATATTATAAAATTAAGACTTAGCAATCCCCTTTGAAACTTGAAAAATGAAAGAAAACTTGAAGGGCTGCCTGGAAGATAATCTGCTTACAATTAGGGAAGATTGCACACACAACAGAAAGAAAACTCATGATTTTGACAACATGTTTCTCCCTTCCCTATCACTGCCCCCAGCAAAGGAAAAATAGAACTCTGTTTCTCATTTCTGTGTATTTACAAATCCTATTGTTAGAAAACAGTGTTTCTTATATATCTATAAATCAATTAAATTTCAGTTTAATTGAAACTATTATTCCATACTGTATTGGAATAGACACGTTTTCTGTGACATGTAGGAGGCCTTTAGAAGAGTGGAAAACTACGACTTATACGAAGGAAAAATCTAGGCTCTTAACTGAGACTCCCCTGAAATAAAAGATTAAGAGGAGAAACACAGGGATGTTGGGGTGGCTTAGTTGGATAATCATTTGCCTTTCGCTCATGATCCCAGGGTCCCACATTGTGGTCCTTGCTCACCTGTGATCCTGCGTCTTCCTCTGCCCCTCCCCCTGCTCTTGCTCTCTCTCTCTCTTTCTGACAAATATTTTTTTTTTCTTTTAAAGAGGAAAAAACACAAACAAATTTAGTAACATGTATTACTCCTATATAATGGGAGATATTCAGGAAAACTAACTCCCCACAATGACCCAAGACACCACCTTAAATGCCATTTCCAACTAAAGAGGAAAGAAGATGTAGGTGGGAAGCCAGTTGTGGGACACTATTAGGAAAAGCACAGCAAGGAAGGGTAAGCCTGTTACACAATTTATGACCATGCCTTCCCTATTGATGAGGGTTTCTAAAGCCTTAGTCATCTTTCTCTTCCTGGTACAGTGAAGGAGACATATTACAAATGGAGTTTTCCTTATAAATGTAAATGTCTCCTACAAAAGGGTAACTTCTATTCCCTTTGCAGAGCTTTTCCTGTCTGCTGTTTCTTAAAAATAATCAGCCTAAAATAATCCTTACACCAGAGACATATTTGGGGGTTGCAAATTCTGCTCTTCTTCGGACTATAGCTACATACACACTCAAAATATTTTCTTCTTTAAATAAATTTAAGACCACATTCTGACCAAACATAAGTTCTTATTTTTATGTCATTTTTGGCACGAGGTTTTATTTCAACTGGAAAAGCTCTCAGAATAATTTCTGGAAGTCAAAAATAACATATTTTAAAACAAAGTCCAAATTGTTCCAGCACAAACCACATGGAGCTATTCTATTATTTAAAATGACACCTGCTACACTTCTTCCATCATATGACCTCCTCATATCCTTACCCAACATCAGTATATAATCTTAAATTCTTTCTCATAGACACACATAAACACGTAAAAGTTAGTGAAATTCTTCAAGTCTTCTAAGAAAAACATGTCTTTTATAGCAAAAGCTCACATTAAAAAAGATACAGAAAAGTGAATATATATTACCTAAGCCACAAATATTCATGTAGTAAGGAAAACCAAAATAAATAAAATGTGAAGACATAAATACAATAATAACCATCACTAGAATGTTAAGAAAGCATATGGCACATGCAAATCTTAATTAAATGGTGTGTTACCTAATAATATTTGAACTAGCTATTGTACATACAAATAACTGTAGAAATGAAAGGACTTTTTTCCAAGATTATGTGTCATAATAGGAGCCCCAAATATCAAAGGAAAAGTGAGTAAAAAAAATACAATACATTGACACCATTGGGGAACAAGAATTATTGTTCCCCCAAAGGTTCTTCTAGTTGGACTAAAGATCAAAACAGACTAAAAAAATTAACAGGAGAAAATCAAATTTAATAGGCATATGAACAGGGAATCCACATAGACCTGGAAATTCCAAAGACAGTCAGGCAAAATGATGTATTTGTGTCATTCTGAATTAAGAAGGCTAGGTAGAAGTCCAGGATTTCAAAGGAAAATAATGCATTTCACAGGGCAGTAAGAAGAGCAGATGTTTGGTAACTAGACGATTGTCCTACCAGACAGATGGGTCATTCAGATAAAATTTATCTGTTAATAATCCTTATTCTGGGAAACCCCCAATTTAGATTCTTCCATGTCATTAAGGGAAGACCAAGGTTCTCTTGAGCCTGCAAGGTCTCAAGTGCCTTTAGCTCTAAATACTCCACATGGCAAAAGTGGCACATTCTGGGGGGCCTATCCTGACCCCTTCAATACAAAGGATATTCATGCAATTATTATCATTATTATTATTATTATTAGTGTTATAAAATTTTAATAACCTAAGAAACATTTAAATTGTACTATTAAATACAAAAGAAGACCATACAATCGTTATGTGGCTTAACCTTAAAGAGTAAAAATACATTTCCATCTGGATAATATACAGTTGACCCTTGAACAATGTGGGGTTTTCAGGGCACCAACCGCCCATGCAGTTGAAAATCTGTGTATAACTTTTGACTCCCTGAAAAGTTAATAGCCTGCTGTTGACTAGAAGCTTTAACAATAACGTAAGTAGCTGATTTGCACATATTTTGTATGTTATGTATTAAATGCTGTATTCTTATAACAATGTAAGCTAGAAGTAAGAAAATGCTATTAGGAAATAAAAAAAAAAAAGAGGGGTTCTTGGGTGACTCAGTCAGTTGAGCATCTGACTCTTGATCTCAGGGGTATGAGTTCTGGCCCACATTGGGCTGGCTCCATGCTGAGCGTGGAGCCTACTTAAAAAAAAAAAGAAGTGGAGGAGGGAATGCCTGAGTGGCTCAGTCAGTTAAACGTCTACCTTCCGCTCAGGTCATGATCCCAGGGTCCTGGGATTGATGCCCACATTGGGCTCTCTGCTCGGTGGGGAGCCTGCTTCTCCCTTTCCCTCTCCCTCTGTTCCTTCCCCTGCATGGTCTCTTTCTCTCTCTCCCTCAAATAAAAAAATAAAAGTTGAAAGAAAGAAAGAAAGAAAAAAAGAAAGAAAGAAAGAAAGAAAGAAAGAAAGAAAGAAAGAAGAAAGAGAAACACATTTACAGTGTTGTACTGTCTTTATTTTTAAAAATCCATGGGTAAGAGAAATTGCACAGTTTGAATCGATTTTTTTAAATATTTTTATTTATTTATTTGACAGAGAGAGAGAGAGAGATCACAAGTAGGCAGAGAGGCAAGCAGAGAGAGAAGAGGAAGCAGGAGGAGAGAGGAGGAAGCAGGCTCTCTGCAGAGAGCCTGATGTGGGGCTCGATCCCAGGACCCTGAGATCATGACCTGAGCGGAAGGCAGAGGCTTAACCCACTGAGCCACCCAGGCGCCCCAAATCAATGTTTTTCTAGGGTCAACTGTATATCTATAAGTATGTATACATATGTTTATAACTAACTATAATAAAATACAGAAGCATATATCTTGTTTTATTTTCTCTAAACTAGTAGTATTACTTAGTGCAATGTTTTAAATTATTAAATTCAAGAATCTTGAGGATATCAGCTCATGGGCAATAAAGATGTCATGGCATTTTGTCTTGTAATGTGTATACTGGTACAATTCTATTCATGATTCTATAAATCTTTAAATCATATGATAATTTGAGTTTATTTTAACAATGCCTGTGAATAAAATCCTTTGATTAAGGACACACACACAAAAAGCACTTTCTAAAAGGATCCCTCCAAGGACTATTATTACCCACTTAAAGTACCTTAAGATGTGAAACTGAAAAAATTTTCCTTTCTTAAGAAGGTGAGAAAACCAAAATTTGAATATTTAGAATGTTTCATTTAGTTTCTGAAATGCATACATAGTTTTATATAAATTATCCAAGGATAGCCGTAATATAGATGGTTTGTCCAGAAAGAGAAGTCTTAAAATTAATATTGTCACAATACTTCTCACAGAGTTAGTACAAAATTCATGTTGAGTAAATCAATATTTGGCCCCTCCCTGCTGCCATTTTCAATAGGTTATCTAAAAACATTATCTATTTGGGAAAAGCACATTAATGAAAAATTTTAATTTTCCTTCCATATCCCCCCTCCTAAATTGGGATGTTTCATAAACAATATGATGCATTTGCATGAGAATAAAATTGGGAGTCAGGATGTCTGGGTTCCCGCCTCTAACCTCCATATCTTACCAGCTGTACTCATCTGAGAAAGTCATTTAAATATTTCTGAATATTTAGTTATTTAAATATTTCTGAAGCTCCACTGCTAATCTTAAAATACTTTTAAAATATACCAAAAACAACACACAAACACACATACACACACACATCAGAAACAGTTTAAAAGGAACATGTGTAAAATGGATTTTTTTTAATATTGGAAAGTATTTCATCTCCTTTGCTGACTCTTTAGCTATTACTCTTCATTTTATTTTAACTGACATTTTACACTTTATCCTTATTCCTCATAATCTATTTAGAACTAATATAGTACCATTTCATTTACTTTACTTCAAGCTTCACAATTCAAGAATCTTGAGAGTATAATTCCATTTCCTTCAAACACTCTCATTTGCTCTGTCATAGATATTACTTCTATGTATGTTATAAATTCCACCAATGATATTATATTTCCTATGAAGAGTTTTGTGTCTTTTAAGAAATGCTTAAAAAGTAAAATCTAGTACTTTTGATCTTCCTAAATATTTCTGGTTGCTGTTTTTCTTCAATCCATGTTTCCATTTGGTTTAATTTCTCTGGTGTGAAAAATTTCCTTTAGTATTTCTTATAGAGAAGGTCTGCTGGTACTGAATTCTCTCAGCTTAAGTTTAATAACCAACAACTACCTCATATATGAAGAATATTTTCAATGTGTATGAAAACATAGGTACAACATTTCTGGGAGAGTTTACTGAGTGTCAATTTATGATAATGACCCCCAGACACATAGTAGAGTGTGTGAAACTCCTGGATCAGAGACATGAGTATCTGACTCATAGAAACAGCGGGAATATCATCATGTTTGGTGCTGATTCTCTGAAGTTCAATTCTCAGAGAATGAAGAGAGCCAAAAGACACCTACACGTGTAGGGATTCATGTTGTAGAAGAGTAATCCAGAAATAAGGAATGTTGAAGCCTTGATAAAAGCAGTAAGCATGCCTGCTCTTTGCTTCAGAAGGAGACTGTATTTCTATCCTCAATGAATGTTCCTTATCAAAATGTCCTTCAAAAGATGATCCAAAACGAAGAGCAGTAAGCATTTTGGGTTGCAAGACATGCACAAAAACAAAAATTGTCTCACAACACTGGCAAGGTGTCAGACCGCCATTACTAGTTTGAGTTAGTTATGGCAAGGGGACAGAGGTTATACTCACAACATTAAACAAGGTATTTGTCTACACAGCCATTTGCCTGCAGACTAGTAGCATCAGCATTTAAAGTACCTGTGTCAATACCAACTGTGTCAACTCCCCTCCTTATCCAGAGCACACTCTTGCCTGGGGAAAATTTGATGGTCAGAGTTGTCACATTCTGATGGCAGGGGCATTAGCTAACAAAAGCCAAAATGGTCCCCCAGTAATATCCACCTCAAACTACCCTAGTTTGGATTCTAGCAAAGACATCACCTATCTTCCAGGGTAGAACACAGAAACTGTCAATCACAGGCCCTGAAATGGCAGATATATCAACCTATTAAAAGGCGGAAACTGGTCCCTGGAGTTTCCTGTATATTAATTACTCTGTTGCTGAATCTTATAAAGTTGTGGGTTCTGAGGAAATGGGCCAGATCCACAGCTATTTAAATATTTTAAGATCTTGGTGTCCATTCTAGTATGTATTCATAAAATATGTCTATTTTGGGGATGAGGAGGAAATCATAGTTCTAGATAGCATCAGCAAAACCTTTAATCTAGAAACAATAGGAAAAGGTAGAGTTGTTTATAGTTGATTGTAACAGGATTTTTTTTCCAAAAACATAGAATAAAATAGTAAAAAGATACATTGAATGGAAAGTTATATTGAAAGAAATTATTGAAAATGGAGTTCTGCAAACTTTTTTTTTTTTTTCATTTTAACAGTTTTTATTTCAAGTCACAAAGAAGACTACTTTACTCCTGCATCTTCTCAATTGTTTCTTCCTTGTATTTGCCCTTTTCCTTTCCTACTTGGCGAGATTTGGCTTTCCGTTCCAGGATCTTTTTGCGGTCTTTGTCCAGTTTTAGTCTAGTGATAACCACCTTGCTAGGGTGAATGCCCACATGGACGGTTGTGCCATTCACCTTCTCTCGCTGCACTCGTTCAATGTAGCAAACTTTTAGTCCAGAGAGAATAATGTATTAATTGAAGACTTCTAGATATAAAAGAGTAATTGAAACACCAAAGTTTTGGAAAATTATTACATAAGTTGAACATAATATGAGCCAGAAATTATTAGTGCTGTTGCCATTAGTAGTAGTAGTAATAGTCTTAATTTAGAATTAGAAGAGATGGAGAGTTATCTGAGAGCAGTGCCCAAGCTTTAGAATAAACAAGAATGGTATTGGTTAACTGTACAGGTGAGTCATACTCACAGAGAAAGAAAAAACTAGAAAAGTATGTTAGACATATGACTGAAAGCAACAGTGAAACCATAATTCACTGGAAGCAGAGAATATCTACCTATTGATCTGTTGATTGATAAATGTAGTATTGGTATTGGTAAAGATATATTAATACCCAGATCCCATCTCAGATACAATGGCTGCAAGTTATGGGTATCTGACCCAGAAACCTGTTTTTATTGTATTTTATTTTACTTTATTATTTTCCTAAATAAAAATTTAGGTAGTTAACATACAGTGCAATATTGGTTTCTGGAGTAGAATTCAGTAATCCATCACTTACATACAACACCTAGTGCTCATCGTAACAATACCCACTTTAATAACCATCAAATATCTAACTCATCCCCCCCTACACCTCCCTCCATCAACCTTCAATTTTTCTTCTATTGTTCAGAGTCTCCTATGGCTTGCTTCCCTCTTTTCTTTCCCCCCTTCTCATATATTCATCTGTTTTTTTTCTTAAATTCTACATATAAATGAAATCATATGAGGGTATTTGTCTTTCTCAGACTGACATTTTACTTAGCACAATACACTCTAGCTCCATCCATGTCATTGCAAATGGCAAGATTTCATTCTTTTTGATGGCTGAGTAATACTCGTGTGTGTGTGTGTGTGTGTGTGTGTGTGTGTGTAATGTATATGTATATCTATATGTGTCTGTGTGTGTAATACACACCACATCTTCTTTATCCATTCATCAGCTGATGATTATTTGGGTTCTCTCCATAGTTATGCTATTGTTGATAATGCTTCTATAAACATCAGGGTGCATGTACCCCTTCAAATCTGTATTTTTGTATCCTTTGGGTAGTTATCTAGTAGTGCAATTGCTAGACACTAGGAAACTCCATACTATTCTCCAGAGTGCTTGCACCAGTTTGCATTCCCACCAACAGTGTAAGAAGTTTTTCTTTCTCCACATCCTTTCCAACACCTTTTGTTTGTTGTGTTGCTAATTTTTGTCATCCTGACAAGTATGAAATGGTATCTTTGTGGTTTTGATTTGTATTTCCCTGATGGTGGGTAATGCTGAGCATCTTTTTATGTGTCTGTTAGCCATCTAGATGTCTTTTTTGAAAAAGCATCTAATCATGTCTTCTGTCCATTTTTTAACAGGGTTATTTGTTTTTTGGGTGTTGAATTTGATAAGTTCTTTGTAGATTTTGGATTCTAATCCTTTATCAGATATGTTCTTAGCAAATATCTTCTCCCATTTCTTAGGCTGTCTTTTAGTTTTGTTCATTGTTTCCTTTGTTGTGCAGAAGCTTTTTATCTTGATGGACAAGTCTGCTTTTAAAATCTTTGTCCAGACAAATCAGCCTTATCACAGAAACACAACTCTAGATGTTTAGGTAATGCCTAAACTTCATAGGACAAAATTAAATAAGAATCAATTTAAGATAAGAGCCATACAAATTCTTGCAATGCCTTTATTATTCAATTATTTTAAGTCATTTTATGTCAATTTTATGTGAGTAATAAATAGAACATTTTAAGGATATTGTAACTTATTTTACCTATTATTTCTGCATCAATGAAATTAAGTTTAATTCTGATTTCCACTCCCTTACTATATACTTTTTAAAAAGAATGATAGGATCCTATATAATAAATGGAAATATATTGAAATAGGAATTATAATTACACCTTTTACAAAATTATTAACTTTAATACTAAGGCCTGAATAGTACTATGAAATCAATTATATTTTTATACTGAAATATTATTTTGTATTCTTCATAGTTATAAATTCTTCTTGTGCTTGTGAAAATATTTGTGATGAAATGCAATATATACTTTTCAATTAATATTTTTATGATGAAGTCATTTGATTTGACTTGAAATTTTAGAAACTCTACATCTTGACATAAATAAAGTGTTAATTTTGTATGGACAGCTGTCCCATCAGGTCTTATTTCCACAATAATACCATAAATGGTGAAATACTGGTCTAATAGGGTGAAATAAGATTAGTCTTATTTTAATAACTGATACAAAGGCCCTACTGAAACAACAACAACAAAAAGAAAGACCTGCAAAGCTGCTGATGGTGCTATTGTTTTAAGGGAAAATTAGACATCTATCAGTGAAACTTTGATGAAATTGTCTGTAAGGGAACTCTAAAATAAAGATTCAGTTACACTGACCTGAAAAGAAACGTTAGTAAAGGCTCTGCATGGTAAAGTAAAAACAGAATAGACTAACCAACATGCTGAGAAGCTGGTACATGAATGAAATGGAGTAAGATTATTGAAAAATCCTTGGTGGCAGGAAGCAGATAAACAATTGAGATTCACACAGGATTATTTTATTTATTCATATATGAGAGGCATCATTCATTCATTCCAATTCAGTGGTGTGAACCTCTCAATAAATTTATAATATCCATAGGCACCATTTGGAATAGGAAGGAACTTCAGTATCTAATATAGACACGTAAGACAAAAAAGTGAGAAAAAATGAGGGGAAAAAAAAAAGAACAAGCATAAAGTGAGATGACACATGAATAGAACTTATAGCAAAATAAGGAATCAGAGCCATGAGACAAGTAAGCCTTACAGCAAGTTTCCCTCAGAGACATCAGATGTGGCATGGCACATAGAATGATATTTCAAACCAAATTTATTATAAATATGAAAGCATGGGATGATTTGTGTTGACATCAGGGCTTTATAGGCTGCTAGTTATATAGCACTGGTTATAAAGAAAAATTCCTCTCAGATAATTTCATTTAAATTCACTCTACACATTATTATATGTTTTCTCTGTATACTATGTTAAAATTATCTCCTAAAGTGGTAGTATTTTATATTGTGTTATCTCTTTTTTTTTTTTACATTTTGATTTAATTTTTTTTTAATTTTTTATTTTTTATAAACATATATTTTTATCCCCAAGGGTACAGGTCTGTGAATCACCAGGTTTACACACTTCACAGCACTCACCAAAGCACATACCCTCCCCAATGTCCATAATCCCACCCCCTTCTCCCAAACCCCCTTCCCCCAGCAACCCTCAGTTTGTTTTGTGAGATTAAGAGTCACTTATGGTTTGTCTCCCTCCCAATCCCATCTTGTTTCATTGATTCTTCTCCTACCCACTTAAGCCCCCATGTTGCATCACCACTTCCTCATATCAGGGAGATCATATGATAGTTGTCTTTCTCTGCTTGACTTATTTCGCTAAGCATGATATGCTCTAGTTCCATCCATGTTGTCGCAAATGGCAAGATTTCATTTCTTTTGATGGCTGCATAGTATTCCATTGTGTTATCTCTTTTTTAAATTATTCTTTATTTTTTAAATTTCTGTTCAGTGTACCAGAATTCCTTGTTTATGCACCACACCCAGTGCTCCATGCAATATGTGCCCTCCATAATACCCACCACCAGGCTCACTCAACTTCCCACCCCCACCCCCTCAGACTGTTTTTCAGAGTCTATAAAATTCACTTCTATCCTACTCTATTGAGAAGTTAAATTTAAACACATTTTTTGTTTGTTTGTTAACATGTAAGATATGAAATTTTCATATTTTTATAGAACCCTATTTCTGTTCACTGCATTTCCTAGTTTGTGGTGGTGTAGTTCTTACCTCTGATAATTAAGACTCTCTGTAAGTTAGGTGTTATATCCTCTTGATAATTCTTATTCATCTATCATTTCATCTCACAGTCTTGCTTTTTTTTAGTAATTTAAAAAATTCAGCATTTCTTTTGCTTTTAATCTCACCAATATTTATTCATTTTAATACAACTTTATGTTTTCTCCTTTAAGTATTGCTTTGTATATAAAAATTAGAGTTTAAATACAAATCAAAACCACAATGAGATATCACCTCACACCAGTCAGAATGGCTAAAATCAACAAGTCAGGAAATGACAGATGCTGGCGAGGATGCGGAGAAAGGGGAACCCTCCTACACTGTTGGTGGGAATGCAAGCTGGTGCAGCCACTCTGGAAAACAGCATGGAGGTTCCTCAAAATGTTGAAAATAGAACTGCCCTATGACCCAGCAATTGCACTATTGGGTATTTACCCTAAAGATACAAATGTAGTGATCCAAAGGGGCACATGCACCCGAATGTTTATAGCAGCAATGTCCACAATAGCCAAACTATGGAAAGAACCTAGATGTCCATCAACAGATGAATGGATCAAGAAGATGTGGTATATATACACAATGGAATACTATGCAGCCATCAAAAGAAATGAAATCTTGCCATTTGCAACAACATGGATGGAGCTAGAGCGTATCATGCTTAGCGAAATAAGTCAAACAGAGAAAGACAACTATCATATGATCTCCCTGATATGAGGAAGTGGTGATGCAACATGGAGGCTTAAGTGGGTAGAAGAAGAATCAATGAAACAAGATGGGATTGGGAGGGAGACAAACCATAAGTGACTCTTAATCTCACAAAACAAACTGAGGGTTGCTGGGGGAAGGGGGTTTGGGAGAAGGGGGTGGGATTATGGACATTGGGGAGGGTATGTGATTTGGTGAGTGCTGTGAAGTGTGTAAACCTGGTGATTCACAGACCTGTACCCCTGGGGATAAAAATATATGTTTATAAAAAATAAAAAATTAAAAAAAAAAAAAAAAGAAATCACCATCCCTAAGAAAATGAGAAAAATAATTCAAATTTATATGGGAGATATATGCACATTTTATGCAGAGGAAGTAAAAATTGTGCTTTATTCTATTATGAATAAAAAGATTTGTCATAAAAAAAATTAGAGTTTAAGAAGAGATAAATGAATTCAAAATATGTCAATTATAAACCACCTCAGTAATAAAAGAGTGGCCACATGTTTGAATATCATATAATATTTTTTTTACTATTCAAAAGCTATTTCTTTGTATTTATTAACTTTTTTCATAAGAAAATTAATTTTTTAAATTTTTTTATTTTTTAAATTTTATTTTTAGTTTATTTTCAGCATAACAGTATTCATTATTTTTGCACCACACCCAGTGCTCCATGCAATCCATGCCCTCTATAATACCCACCACCTAGTACCCCAACCTCCCACCCCCCACCCCTTCAAAACCCTCAGATTGTTTTTCAGAGTCCATAGTCTCTCATGGTTCACCTCCCCTTCCAATTTCCTCCAACTCCCTTCTCTATCTCCCCATATAATAAATTTTTAAAGGAAAATATTTTCTCTTAGAAATACAATAAATTTTGGCTTTTGTCTTGATACTTGACCAAATTTTTTCAAATGGATTGCAAATTCAGCCTCGGGAGGCATCAAGACAAAACGCCTATTTCAAAATCTTTTATAGTGAGGTGATTTCTCAGAATAGGCTTTTTCTCTAAAACTGAGTTGTGAGCTCTGGTGTGACCACCCTAGAATTCAGCACTTTGCCATTCTCCATGTCTTGGTTACTCAGTACATGATGTCAGTGTCCATTATCAGAAGCAATACAAAATTCACAGGTTCTGGGAAACTACGCTGATCCATATTAAAAATTTCTGCAACAAATGAGAAATATGAAAGCATCCAATAGAGGTTAAATAGGCATTCCAATTGAACAGACATTTTTGCTGAGGAGAAGACACATCAGAGCAATAAACATATAAGAGACTACTAATCTTAGTAATGATGAGAAAATTAAGTTAAGTCAAATGATATACCATTTTAGATCAATTTTATTGAGAAAATAGTAACTTTTTGACAATACCAGATATTGAAGAGGATATACATTAATAGAATCTCTTGTAATTGCTAATGTTGGGATGACTGGTTTTAAAAAAGTTTGACTTCTCGGCGTGCCTGGGTGGCTTAGTTGGTTAAGCATCTGCCTTTGGCTCAGGTCATGATCCCGGGGTCCTGGAATGGACTCCTGCATTGGGCTTCCTGCTCAGCAGGGAGCCTGCTTCTCCCTCTCCCTCTGTGCCCCTCCCTTGCTTGTGTTTTCCCTTGCTCTATTTCCCTCAAATGAATAAATAAAAGTCTTTAAAAGAAAAAGAAATTTTTTAAAAAGTTTAACTTTAATGAACTTGAAACCTCACATATGATCAATCAGTTTGCTCCTAGATATATATCCAACAGAATTCTTCATATCACTACAATATAAGATAATGCAAAAGGTCCTTCCTATGAAAGATTCTATGTTATTGGGCCTGATAACAATCCAGATGCTCCATAACAGGACAGAGTACAAATAAACAACAGTAAATTCAGAGAATGACCAAGCAGACAGTAGTCAGAATGACTGAACCACACACAAAGGAAAAAATGGTGAATCCTAACAATATACAATTAAAAAATTGAAGTTCCAAAAGATATGTGGCATAATTCCAGTTTTATAAAGTTAAAAAAAGCCTTAAAACACATCGTCATGTTATTTAGGAATACATGGTGAAGAGAGTGAACTATTTAAAGCATAAATCTAGGAAAAGATAATCAAAGCATTAAATGTAATTTAAATCAGAAACAGAGTTGAGATTTTTCATAGCTACAGGTACACATATGCATGTGTGTGTTCATTATAATAATGTATGCATAAGACATATATCTCTCAATGTGATACATGATAACTGGATACTGTCAACTTGTTATATTGGATAAAAAATTAAATAGACAAGCAAACAGGGCCAAAATGTATCATAACACAAGAACTATAGCTAACCCAATTCTGTACAATTAATATCCAAAAGTAAAATTCTATTTTTTATCATTTTAATATTTGTGTAGTACTCAGAAATGTCATTAGTTTTACTTAATCAAAGAGAAACCATCTAAAGTAGCTTAAGTCCTTGTTATCTATTAACAGACACAACAATAAAAATATTTATGGTAACAAATTATTAAACTTTTATTAACTTATGTTATTACTTTCAACTTTGAAAATAAAATAAATATAAATTTAAACAAATTTGAAAATTTTTAAATAACTGCTTATAGATTAAGGAAATACAACTGACTACACATTAAACCATTGCAGAGAAGTAGGGGTTAACAGTCTATATAGCCAAAAAGAAAAGGTAAAGGAAACAAAAACAATACACAAGTTGAATGAAGTGAAAATAACACTAAAAGATACTCACATTTATGATTTATGGATATATGTATACACAAATGGTTTTGTTCATTTCTATATCGAGAATTCCAAGTTAGGAGGTAGTGAACTATACTCTGCTCTCTTTGGGACAGGATCTGCAAGGATTCATGCTAATAGGTCTAGAAAGCAGATAGAGTGAAATATTGCCACCAGTGCAAGTGAAATGATACAATTAATTGTGATTTATTATCTATTATTTTTGTAATTAAATAATATTCTGTTATTATAACATTGCAATAACATTTACTAAATAACATTTACCAATAACATTTACTAAACAAATAGCAGGAAAGGAGTGTTGGGTAGTCATAAAGTAGCACCATTTAACTGTTAAATGGAAACATACAGAAATCAGGGGACAATCAGTTCATGTTTTATGTTTCCCAATGAATACTAGCTAGGTTTCCAAGAAGGACGGGAAACAAAGGGAAGAGTACAAAAGTCAGGATGGAAAAATAAGTGAGATCTGAAAAAAAGAGGACTGGGAGTCCAGTATCCATACTCACTGAGTGAGAAAGCCAGAGTTTTCAAGAAATAGATAAAAATATGTGTCTTCATTAAGGTTAAAAAAAAAAAAGGCAGAAATGGTTGGTATCAAAATCCTGTCAATGTCCAAAAAATTGAATTTTGGGTTTAATTTACTTAATAAATAAATGATTAACAAAAATAATATTTTATTTGTGTTATAAATATTCAGTGCTAATATTGTTGTGGTCTAAATATTAGAATTTTCAGAAAATTTAATTTGTTGTTTTGGATTGAATATATATGCACTTAAAGGTCATTTAAAAAATTCTACAGCAACATGTAACTTCTTCCATACCTTTTTAAGTTTTTCTTTTTTTATCTTCATATAGAATGAATTCTATAAGAAGAATATAGATACATATAGAATGATTCTATTTAAAAAAATCAATGGAAATCCATAATGCATAATAAAGAATTTTTTTTTCAACTCTGGAAGTACTCTACAAACTGGCCAGAGATTTACTTCAAAATTGGGCTTGAGGTGCATTAATTTGAATGAATTCTTTCATATGTGGGAAAAGTGATTTTTCTTATTGCCATATCATGCCTAAAACAGTAAGCATTTATATTGCTCATGAGTTTGCTGGGCAGCTCAGGCTTCTCCTTTCAGACCCACAGGGCTTTTCTGGCTCCATTTAATGTGTCCTCCTGGTAGGCAGCCACCAAACATTGGTTCTCATTGTAATTGCAAAAGTGCAAGAAGACAAGCAGTGGCTGTGAGATCTCTTAAGCCCTAAACTTGGCTCTGGCACTGTTTCTATTTTATCAAGAAGAAATCACAAATCCAAGTCAAGGGTCAAGGAGTGAGGAGAAAAAAAAATTTTTTATATATGTATAAATTTATATTTATATTTATTTTATATTTATATTTTATATTTATATACATATTTTAATATATATAATATATATTATATATATATATATTATTTTTAAAGAAGGGACTGCAAAGTTAGAGTGCAGAGAAATCATCCAATCTACCAGAGTCTGCCTTTTCAGCCACAAGTAACACCATCCTGATCTCAAGGCCCCTACATTGTCATCATGTAATGACATCTTACTAACTGAGGATTCTGATCTCTTCAGAATCAGAATTTGATTTCTATCAGTGTGTACCTGACACACTTTGACACTTCTTTTGTTATTTGTAGGCACACTAAAAGTGATGATTTCTTAGAGAATTAATTCATTTATCATTATGAAATGCTCCTCTTTGTCGCTGATGATTTTCTTTATTCTGAAGTACGTTTTGTCAGAAAATGATACAGCTACCCCAGCTTTCTTTTAATTCATTTTTTAAATTTGATTTGAATGACATCTTTTTCTTCATCTCTTTACTTCTATTCTATATCTATATATTTAAAGGCAGTTCCTAGTACACAACATATAGTTGCTTTTTTAAGCATTCTAAATACCTTTTCCTTTTAATTTATGTGTTCGTATCATTGATCTTTACAGTGATTATTTACATAATAGATTTACCGTGTTTGTTTTATATTCTTTGCACTTGTTTTTGTTTTTACTTTATCTTGTGTTCTATCTTCTCTGGTTTTTTTGTTTGTTTGTTTTAAATATTTATTTATTTATTTATTTATTGGATAGACAGAGATCACAAGTAGGCAGAGAAACAGGCAGAGAGAGAGGAGGAAGCAAGCTTCCCGCAGAGGAGAGAGCCCAATGTGGGGCTCGATCCCAGTACTCTGGGATCATAACCTGAGACCAAGGCAGAGGCTTTAACCCACTGAGCCACCCAGGCGCCCCGTATCTTCTCTAGTTTTAACTGAGCATTTTATGTGATTCTGATTTATCTTTTCTCTCTTAGCATATTATGTTTTCTTGTAAAAAAAAAATAGTGGTTTCACTGTGTTTGCAATATATATTTATAATTAAACCTACTTTCAATCTCATATAGCACAGGAAATGCAAGTAACCTGTTAATGAGTATTCCCAGTTCTTCCTTTCTGTCCCCTACACTATCAATATCACTCAATTCACATACTTATATACTATAATTACACAATATATTATTGTTCTTATTACTTTGAATAACTGTATTTATCAGGTTAAGAATGATAAAAATAAAATACTTTATTTTACATTTTTTTTCTTAGCTGATGTTCTGCCTTTTGTGTAGATGAATGTTTCACCTCTAATATTTTCCTTTTCCCTATTGAAATTCTGCAGTATTTCACTGGATATAGAATTCCAGGTTGTTTTTCTTTCCACATTTTATTCATTTTTATTTTTTTGAAAATTTTATTTATTTATTTATCAGAAAGAGAGAGTGGGAGCACAAGCAGAGGGAATGGTGGGCAGGAGAAGCAGGCTCCCCACTGAATAGGGAGCCTGATGCAGGACTCGATTCCAGGACACTAGGATCATGACTTGAGCTGAAGGCAGACTCTTAACTGATTGATTCCATCTGACATCCCTCTTAGCACATTTTAAATGTTTTATTTTACACTCATCTTGAATGCATGTTTTCTGACACGAAATTCAGTATAATTCTTATTTTTGTTACTCCACCGCTGACGTATATTTTTTTCCCCTCTATCTGTTTTCAAGATTTTCTCTTTGTCTTTGGGTTTTTGAATTTGAATATGATATGTCTAGGTATAAAAGGTTTTTGTTTGTTTGTTTGTTTGTATGTTTGTAGTATGTATTCTACTTGGTGCTCTTGTCCATTGCTGAAACTGTGGTTTGAGGTGTTTCATTAATTTTGGAAAATTCTCAGCCATTATTACTTTGAATATTTCTTATAGTGTTATCTCTGTCTTCTACTAGTATCCTGATAACACATATGTTATACCTTTTGAACTGTACCACAGTTACTGATTTTTTCGTTCTTTTTTCTCTTTGCATTTAAGTTTGGGAATTTTCTTTCTTTTTTTTTTTTAATTTTTTATTTTTTATAAACATATATTTTTATCCCCAGGGGTACAGGTCTGTGAATCACCAGGTTTACACATTTCACAGCACTCACCAAAGCACATACCCTCCCCAATGTCCATAATCAGTTTGGGAATTTTCTATTGGCACATCTTCAAACTCACTGATTCTTTCCTCAACCATGTTCAGTCTACTGACGAGCCCATCAAAATCATTCTTTACTTCTGTTACAGGTTGTTTTTTTTTTTCCTGGCATTTTCTTTTGATTTTATAATTTCATCCCTGTGCTTATATTATACATTTGTTCTTAAATTTTATCTGTTTTTTATTAGATCCCTTCACATTAATCACAGTTATTTCACATTCCTGATCTGATAACTGTAAAACCTCTGCCATATCTAAGTATGGTTCTGATGCTTGATTTATCTCTTGTGTCTGCTTCTTGACTTAACATGTCTTATAAAATGTTGTTGGAAGTCTAGCATGATGTACTGGGTCACAGGAACCCTGCTGATGTGGTGATATGTGTGTGTGTGTGTGTGTGTGTGTGTGTATTCTCTAATCCTTTGATTAAGTCTCAATCATTAGTGGCCTGTGTCCCTCAGCTATGACCTTTAGAATTGTATGCTATCTTTTATTTCCCCCTTTTTTGCCCCAGGAATGCTAGAAATATCTGGAGTGGGTATTTCCCTTCTCCCACATATGGTAAGGCTCTAGTGAACATTTTCCCTTGCTAAGGAGGCTTTTCTTATAAAGAATACTGAGTATAGTGAAAAATAATTCATTTTTCCCTTTTTCCTGCCAGAAACATAAGAGATTTTCTTGGCCTGTAACCATAAGATCCTACTGGGGTTGCTGGAAGCAAAACCCATAAAAATGTAGGGGCTCTCTAAGACCCTAGTACCCAGGAGTTTATCTGTCACTATTCTATACTGCAGCCTTTGGACTAGCTTCTAGCAACCGGTCAAGTTATCATTTAATTCTTCCTACCAGTTTATGGTTCCAGTAGTTTTTTCTTCCAGTAAGCTGAAATGGTTTGTGATTTCTTGTATTTGCACATCTATCCGAATTTGAGAGCAATGATTTTCCCTGTGACTTTAATTCTCTGAACAAGAAATGCCATTGATTTTCAGTTAATTCAGTATTTTTCTCTTTATAAGGAGGAAGTAATGATTTCTAAGGCTTTTACATATGAGACCTGAAACTGAAAATATTCAGGTTCTATCTTAATAGTTAGCCTTTGATTTAATCTCATATCAAGGTAGTGTTTCAATGTGGTAACCTTTCACTAGAAAATGCAAGTTCTATATTCTCTATATTTCATGTAGATTCTAGTTGTAAGCTAGCAAGTTCTTTCCCAAGCTTGGCTATTTCATACAGAACCTAAGAGTAACAAAATCAAGCTTTCCGTATTCTGCCTAAGTCCATAACTGATTAAATTCAATATTTGTATTAAGTTCTTTCAGATGACAGTTTTACCAGTGTTAAAACATTACATAAGTTCTCTCAGTTTTTCCAGACATCTGTCACCAACTTCAACCATACTGCCGTATGTTTTAGATTTTTGTTACAGATGTGCTCTAGTGCTAGGTCTTAACTTATGTATTTGTTGGCTACTACTGCAAAACAAAAACCTCAAACATCTCAGTAGCATAACACAAAAAAGCATGCATATGCTCATTAATCTCATTCTAGAGGTCACTCAGGGAAACTCCTTGAGTTCAATTTGGGGGCATGGGGCAGATATGTAACTGATTCGCTATACTCCAGTTGGGATCATTATGGGCTCATGGAGGTGGAACAACATTTACCAAAGAAAGTATTTTCATGCAATAATATTTGGGCAAAGGTACAGAGAAATAGATTCCGTGTTTTGTGCTGGGTCGGAAAAGTTATATGACAAACTGTGTGGATATAGAAGGGACAAAAAATGTTGGCCACAAACTCCATCTTAAAAAAAAAAGTAGGACAGTCATTGTATCAGTCTCTTAAGTTTATTGTGAGTTAATATATGTAAAATGCCTTGGACAGTTTCTGGCATTTGGTAAGTGAAAATATATCAGCTATTATTATTTTAAGAGGTCATTTTAAAGCAGTAGTATAAAGTAGTCATAGAAACCAAAGTGACTGTGTTTCTATTCATTTATCATGTGCTAAGCTAATGGATTTCAAACATCTACCTTCCTTTAAGGTTTTCTTGAGACTATATATTGGCTTATAATAAATGGATATTGAATTTGTATTTGGATAAGAAGCATGCAACTTCTACATATATGTCTCATGAATATTTTAGTTTAAGGCAACCTCTGGAATGGGAGAAAATATTTGTAAAGTGTATATCTAACAAAGGGCTATCCTCCAAAATATATAAAGAATCCTTATAACTTAAGAGAAAAACAAGTAAACAAACAAAAAACTAGCCCTGATTGAAGAATGGACTAAGGACTTAAGTAGACAAAAAAGGCATTCAAATGACCAAAAGATATATTTTAAGAAAGTTCCATGTCACTAATCATGAGAAATGCAAATCAAAACCACAATGAGATGTCACCCACATCTGTCAGTGTGGCTATAATTGAATAAACAAAAGATAACAATTATTGGTGAGAATGTGGAGAAATTGGAGCCCTTAAATATTGCTAATGGAAATGAAAAATGGTGAAGCTGCTATGAAAAACACTATGTGTTCTTCAGAAAAATTAAAAATAGAACTATTTTGGGGCTCCTGGGTGGCTCAGTGGGTTAAGCTGCTGCCTTCGGCTCGGGTCGTGATCTCAGGGTCTTGGGATCGAGTCCCACATCGGACTCTCTGCTCGGTGGGGAGCCTGCTTCCCTCTCTCTCTTTCTCTCTGCCAGCCTCTCTATCTACCTGTGATCTCTCTCTGTCAAATAAATAAATAAAATCTTTTAAAAAAAATAGAACTATTTTATGATTCAGCAATCCTACTTTTGGTTATTTACCTAAAATAATTGAAATCAGGACCTCGAAGAAATATTAGCATTTCTATATTTATTGTAGTATTATTCACAATAGGTAAGACTTTTCCTTAACCTCTTACCTTTTTGTTCTACTTGACCTTAATACATATTAGGGACAGAGATTTGCTGATATACTTTCAGGTCCCCTATACCTGGTGCCAGAATCAAATAAGTCAAGTATTCTATTTCTCTCTCCTTGTTAATGGCAATTGTATGTATTGTCCTAAAAGCTGAGACTGTACCTTTTTTTGAGATCCCAATTTTATGAGAAATCCTATCTCCAATTTCCATCCTCACACTGGCCATAGGCTTGTATCCTACTCCTCAAGAGACATTTCTTTTTTAGTAATGGTGGTGGAGTCTATTGCAGACCAATCAATTTGATGTACCAGACAAAAATTCAAGAGCATCTATTTGAAAGCATCTGAGAGCTTCCATGGCAGCTAGGACTTAAATGTTAAGATGTAAGACAGAAGGGAAATGTATCAGCTTTTCAAAAAAGATCACGTTATTTTGCAATTGAATATAGTAAAGTATGTTTTTTAAGCTTTAACAATTAAAAAAACTAAGATGAAATAAAAATTTTAATTAAAGTACATGCCACTAAATGTGAATAATAAGGTAAATTACAGTGAATTAGACTGAAAGTGTCTATTGGGGGGAAAGGTTATTTTGGTTTATATCAAGGCAGATTTCTTAAGGAGAAATAAAAAAGAGAAATAAGGTAATAAGCCCTTGAGACAGAAATAATCTCTCGAGAAGTATACATGTTCGCTACATGGTTGTTTGGCTTCCTTGTGGCAATGTATAAGTCTGATTATAATTGGTGATTGATAATAGTTATTCCCCCTGACACTTCTAAACCAAAAGTAAGGTAAGACTTTAGCCAAAAGAAAAAGAAAAACAAAAAACAAAAACAAAACAAAACAAAATCAATGTATCATCTACAGAATTCCAAAATATACTGTTTTTGCTTTTGGTTTGATTGCTTTTAAAACATTTAAAATACTTCAATGAACATCTTATTACTAACAGAAAGCCCTATTTAGCAGAAAATTTATTCTTACTCATAGAAATGACATTTAGTTTCAGGCTGCCAAAGTGAGTTTTATTAGTATGTCGTTAATCATTGCCTTGAGGGTGACACCTGGGAAAAATGATTTAGTGGAGATTAGAGCACTCACATATAACACTGAAAATACCCAACTTATTTCCATTGGGGTCAATGAAATATATTTCAGTAAATAATGATACTGCTAAGAATTTAAATCAACTAGAGATTTCATTCATTTTTATTTACAAAAGCAATTCGCTTAATTTTGCTTATTAAATAAAATAACTTTAGTCAATTAGTACATTGTTAAATACAATTTTTAAAATGTGAAATTACTGGGGCGCCTGGGTGGCTCAGTGGGTTGAAGCCTCTGACTTTGGCTCAGGTCATGATCCCAGGATCCTGGGATAGAGCTCCTCATCAGGCTCTCTGCTCAGCTGGGAGTCTGCTTCCCTTCCTCACTCTCTGCCTACTTGTGATCTCTATCTGTCAAATAAATAAATAAAATCATTTTTTTAAAATTGAAATTACTGTATCATGGAATACTAAGTTTATAGAAATATTGCTTATTTTTAATTATTTTTTATTCTTAAACTTTCTGTTTTTCTTCTTTTATTAGAAATATTTATTATCATAAAACTCGGTTTTTCAAAAGAATATACATAAGTAATTTTTAAAATAAATATTAAAATAAATTATAAAACTATTTTTATAATATAGTTTTAAAATGACGCCTCATTGTCAAGTTATTATAATCTATTTTAAAATTTTGTTACTCATTTTATTACCAACATTTTATTTATCAACAATGACTTAGTGATTCTTTAATATATGCCAAGCTACATGGCTTGGTAATAAAATGTGGAATAAAATAATCAAACAAAAATCCTTACCCATATAGGGTTTACAGACTTCTGAGAGAAATATTAGTCAAGCACTCTCACAAGCAAATTTAAATACACCTATTGTGTACCAGACAAGCATAAATTAATGCTAGTTACTAATAAGGGATGTATCTTTTATTCTGATATTGTGTTAGCATTTATTGTGAAATGAACAAATGTCTTTTTTTGAATTATATATTGATGCAGATGTTATTTTTTAAAAGTTCTAGCTACAAAAAAAAAATTAAGGAAAAAAAGATAGTTATCCTGTGTTGACTCCTTACTCTAACCATACACCATGAAATCCAAGTTCTGGGAATTAATAGCCATCTTAACACCTATAATCATCATCTTCTTTTACAAAATCATCATCATCAGAATATGACTTACTAGAAAGTAATTGCTCTATGTCCCATATTGTTAAGCGCTTCAGACACATTATATGTTAACCTATAAAACATAAAATCAATATTTAACCATATTCCATTATGAGGAAATAGAAGTTTGGAAATTTTACATTTATTGATCAATACTACAAAATAAATATCTAAGCTTAGATTTTCTCTTTTGCTAATATAGTATCCATGATTTTTAATTGTTATTTATCATTAATATTATAATAAATGCTTTGTAATAAAATAATTTACATTAATAATTATTTGTGTTATTTATATTAATTATGTTATAATAAATTAATTTATAAAAATTAATAACTGCATTTAAATCCACACTACTAGTTGTAACAATATTAGGGGAAGAAGAGTTCCTGGCACTGATTACCTATCTATTGATCAATCCACCTATCATCTATGTACCTATCATTTATCTCTTGTCTATTTATATCTGTAACTATAAAACTCTGGTTGTCTCATACTAATTTAATTGTAGTTTCTTAAGGAAACATAGCCATAAAGAAATCACTTTAAATTGACATGATGTACAAAAAGTAAAGGATAGATTAGGAATCATTTACTTAATGAGAACCTCATTTACTTCATGAGAAGTTTTCCTTATCTCAGTAGTTGTAGCTATGTCTTCAAAGATTTGAGTGCCTAATATGTGCATGCCTCCTAATTGTTCTCCTTGGCACAATTTGTCACTTTCCATTTCTTACTCTTTCCTAATTGGACAAAATATCAGGAGCAGTGGGAAGGATAAGTATAGAAAATAATGGTGGTACTGGCCAAAGTTTCCCTAAACAAAAGTTCTGTTCTCTAAACTATGAATATTTCACTGGTCATATCATAAACTGGCTCGGTGATGGTCATGAGGAAGAAAAATGCCCTACTAAGTGAGTAAGTATAGATTTCACTTTGGAAAACAATTATGCTAGAAGTCATTCAATTTGAGTAATATAAGCATTTCAGCTGTTTTTAGCTCAGGGGCTTTTAAAATACAAGATAGGTTTGCCAAGATTCTCAAAAGATTGAGGAGGGAAGAGAAGGGATTTGATTACGTTTCTATAAAACATAATACAAGTACTTGAGGTTTTGAAGTTTGTTCTCTTCGATTCAACAATGAAAACTATATTAAATACCATATACATGAATAAACCACGTTAGATATACTTTGAAAATACTACAAAATATTTTTGTATTACAAAATATATCTGTAATGTGGAATAGTTGAATTAAAAATTTGGCTTAAATAGGATTCCAAGTCATAACTATTAGTATTTCATGTTTAATTTCTATATGGAAGCAACCCTAAATATAATTTTTATGTATTTTTTCTACATGATACACAAATGTAACACTTATTTATGTAACACGCATATTCCTTTTGTCGGCATATGTACCTATATCTAGGTCTATATCTATATCTACCTTTGTCACTTATAAAATGTTAAACCAGAATGTGTCAAGAACAAGGAATATTAATAATATCACAAAGCAATTCCTTAGAGGCTGGGTAGTATATATTTTCATAATGCCTAAATTATATTTTGTACATACATTCCCCAAATGTGCTTTCTGCACCACAAACACACTTAATGCAAATACTAACTCATTGAGATTTCAGAAAAGCCAAATTCCAAGGGTCTTGATAGTTTTTTAGATCCATTTTTTAAGACATTTAAAAAATAATTTAGACTTAGTGCAACACGTTGGAGGAATCTGGCATTCTAATATATTCAGATAAGAGGACACGCAAGTAAATTGTGTGATGTAATATAGTCAAATAAATATCCAGAATTTAATAACCTTCAACTCAATTAATCAAGTGAAATTAAGTACTGAACATGTTAAGATTTAACTGGATCCGTTTTGCTTGTGATAAAGGTCAGAGAATCATTTACAGCAGCATTACCTCCCAAATATGAAACTTTACATAGATAGAATCTGCTCTTAGACAGCTGCTGAATGTTGCCACAGCAACCAGAAAGGTTGCAAACAAGGATCAATGCCGTCAAAAGTAGGACAGCTGAGGTTAAACCATGTTTGGGGAATAAGTTTGTTCTTCTTATTGCAAGAACTATGAATTGGCCTGCTACTTTTTAAAATAAAACATGCTCTTATTCCTTCAAATACAAAGAGCAATTTTATGATTCATTAGTCATTTACTTAGATACAATTTAATGTAGTTTATAATTGTTATTTTCAACATGAAATTTATTCAGTTGCATCTGAATGACTTCATATTACTAAACTAAATCTCTACCACCACATGTTTTTTGATCAATAATGTGGTGGGCATATGGAATAAAAACTAAGACTTTTGTCATCTCCCAATAATTAAAAATTAATTAGGCATTAAATATATACTGAATGAATTCTGTCTGTTGGGTGTTATGACAATAATATGGCACTAACTTCATATTTAAAACTCATACCCGATAACTTCAGTCTGTGCTGTTAGAATTAGATAATCACAGAAAGACAGATGTGCAATAGCTCAGAGATTCTCCTTAAGGTGCTGCCAACAGTCAGTGCCACTTAGAAATACACGCTGCTGCTCCGAGTCATACTTTTCCCATAAAGCGTTATTGGCAAAATTTCAAGAGTGACAAATTTTATTTTAAACTTGTATGTGTTACCTGTGCTTATGAACTATTTATAATCACATGATTTCCCCAAGCTGTCTTTATGTAGACAAATAAATATTTTTTCTGACTGACTCCAGAAATCTGTCACTTCTTAACTACACTTACAACCAGTTTTCTCGAGTATACCTGACATACAATCATATGCGAAGGTGTAAAGTAAATCTACAGTAAACCTACAGTAAAACTGTCATTATAACCATAAAAATTAACATGTTTATCACCTGCAGAAGTTTCCCAGTGACCTTCTGTAATTCTTTCTTCATGTCCCTTTTCAAATCCTACCACCCCTTATCCTTAGGCAAACACTGTTCTACTTTGTCTCAAGTTAGTTTGAATGTTCTAAGATTGCGATAAAATCAGAATTGTGCACTATGCACTTATTTTGGTCTGGATTTTTAAACTTACAATTACTTTGGCTGTCAGCCATATTGTTGAATGTATCAGGAGTTCACTCACTTTTGTTGCTGATTAGAATTCCATTTTATGGTTATAGTACAAAGTTTATCCATTTGTCTATTGAGGGATATTTGGACAGTTTCTGGATTCCGGCTACTGCAAGTTTATATGAACCATCATATGACAGTTTACATATGGACATATGTTTTCCTTTCTTGTGAATAAATAGGTAGAAATATAGTGATTGAGTGATATTATAGTTGTATATTTTAACTTTTTAAGTAACTGCGAAAGTGAATAGAGAGTCCAGAAATAAATTTATGCATACATGGTCAATTATTTTTCAACAAAGGAGCTAAGAATGTACAATGGGAAATTGACAGTCTCTTGAATAAATGAAGTTGGGAAAACTGGATGGCCACATGCAAAAGATTGAAACCTGACCATTATCTTACATCACATACAGAAGTCAACTCAGAATGTATTAAAAACTTAAAAGAACTGAAAACATAAAACTCCTACAAGAAAGCATAGAGGATAACCTCCTTGACACTGGTCTTGGCAATGGTTTCTTGGGCTTGATGCCAAAAACAAAGGCAACAAAAGCAAAAATAAACAATGGGACTACATCAAACTACAAAGCGTCTGCCCAGCAAAGGAGACCATCAGTAAAAACAAAAGGCAGTCTACAAACTGGAGAAAATGTTTGTAAACCACATATTCGGTAAGGGGTTCATACCCAAAATATATAATGAAATCATGCAACTCAATAGCAAGAAAACAACCCAATATAAAAATGGGTTAAGGACCTAAATAGTACTTTTTCCAAAGGAGACATACAGGTTTTTTCCTAGTACATGAAAAGGGGCACAACCACACTAATGATCAAGGAAATGCAAATCAACACCACACTTAGGTATCACTTCACACCTATTAGACGGCTATTAGCAAAAAGTGCCCATAAGTATTAAATAAAGAAGAATCTTAGTAGAGCATTGGTGGGGATGTGAACTAAGCAGTAACTATGGAAAAATGCATGAAGGAAGGTTCCTCAGAAGTTTAAAATAGAACTACCATGTGAATCAGCGGTCCCACTGCTGAGTGTATAGCCCAAGAAAACAAAATCACCATTTTTTTTTATTAAAGATTTTATTTATTTATTTGACAGATAGAGCTCACAAATAGGCAGAGAGGCAGGCAGAGAGAGAGGGGGAAGCAGGGTCCCTGCCAAGCAGAGAGCCCCATGCGGGGCTCGATCCCAGGACCCTGGGATCATGACCTGGGCCAAAGGCAGAGGCTTGACCCACGGAGCCACCCAGGCACCCCCAAAATCGTCATTTCAAAATGACCTGTATGCCCTCATGTTCATAACAGTCAAGATATAAAAACAGCCTAAGTGTTCATTGATATATGAGTGGATAAAAATGATTTGCTATGAAAGTACAATGGAATCATATAGTTCCTGTAAGCTTTTTTTTTTTAAGATTTTTTTTTTTTTTATTTATTTGAGAAAGAGAGTGCAAGAGAGAGCATGATATGGGGGAGAGGCAGATGGAGAAGGAGAGCTAGACTCCGCACTTAGCAGGGAGTCTGATGAGAGGCTCAGTCACAGGACCCTGGGATCATGACCTGAGCTGGAGGCAGATGCTTAACTGACTGAGCCACCTAGGTGCCCATAGTTCCTATAAACTTTATTTAATATAACAAAATTAATTTATTAATAATTGTACTATGTACATAAGTAACTCAAAAATCAATCTCCATCTCTGCCCAGTCTTCTGCATGTGGTTATTTGAAGGATCCTAAAATTTACAGAAGTTTCCATTTTCCATAACCCCAAATTCCTCCTCCTTAGGCTTCAAATCTTAGGAAATGTCACTAACATTCTCCCAGTTGCTCAGACCAAAACATTTGAAGACCTCTTCAACTCGTCTCTTTTTTCATACCCATAGCATTATCAGCATTTTATTTTTTAGCTTCATATCGACTTTCTGATTTTTTGCAAGCTCTGGGCTTTTAGTTACATTAAGACTTTCCCCACCCTAATTTTTAAAGTTATTTATTTTTCTGCTGGTGTCATTTGATTTAGGGAGGGTGTCAATGTTGTCAAGCTATGTGGAGCTTACTGTGATGTAAGGGTTGGCGTAAGGGTACAATTTGATGGTTATTCCAGATGCTGACAGATGGTCCCATCTGTGAAATCCACAGATGTACAATGTCACGCTTATCATATTCTAAATTCCCGTATATGTGTGAGTCTCTGTTTGAATGTCTCTTCTGTTGACTTGTCTCTACATGTGCCATTAAGACTCTCTATGCGTTTGTGTTACATGATTTAATATCCTCTGGGAATTACCTTCTTCTGTTGACTTGTCTCTACATGTGCCATTACGACTCTCTATGCATTTTTGTTACGTGATTTAATATCCTGTGGGAATTACCTTCTTTATCACCATCCTCCTGGCACACTATTCCTAGTTCTTTTGAAGTGAAGCTTGCTAGTTAAACTTCTAGACTCTGAAATCAAACTGAGTTCAAATGCAGTCTTTGCCATGTATAGCTGTGTGGCTTTGGGTAAGTTACTTAAGCTCCTGTGAACTTTTTAAGAAAGAAAGGAACCCTGTGATTTGTGACCACTTAGATGAAACGGGAGGGCATTATGCTAAGTGAGATAAGCCAAACAAAATTTAAATACTGCATTGCATCACTTACACGTGGAATCTAAAAATGAAAAAATCAAGTTCATAGAAACATTGATGAGAAAACTGGTTGTCAGAGGGCTGGGGATGTGGCAAATAGGGAGGGGCTGTTAAAAAGTTACAAACTGTCACAATGCACACATACAACTTTTTTGTGTCTCTTTCTTGAAAATTATTTTGTTTTTTAATAGTAAGAACATATAACAGGAGACCTACTCTCATAACAATTTTTTAAGCACACAATACAGTATCATTAACTATAGACCTACTCTGTATAACAGATCTCTAGAACTCAGCTATCTTGTGTAAATCATCACATTGCACACTAAGCATCTCACAATTTTATCAATTATACCTGAATAAGTTGGAAAAAAAACCTGCCAATTGTATTCCAAAGTTTTTATGCTATTATACATTCCTGCTATGTACATTATACATTCCTGCTATGTTTTCATTATTAAAATGGTGTTATAAACTTTTTTAGAATAATACAAGAGATACTGTATTTCATCACATTATATCAAGGGGCAAATAATATTAACATGAATTACCACTGGTGATCTTACCCTTGTTAATTTAAAGCAAGTGTCTGCCAGTTTCTCCAATGTAAATTTGCCATTTTTTTGGATCAAGTTTTGTTATTTTTTTTAAAAGATTTTATTTATTTGAGAGAAAAGAACAAGAATCGGGGTGGGGGAGGAGCAGAAGGGGAGGGACAATTGGACTCTGTGCTGAGTATGGAGCCTGCCTTGGGGCTCTATCCTAGGACCCTGAAATCATGAACTGAGCCTAAACCAAGAGCCGGATGCTCATTGACTGAACTACCCAGGCACCCTGAATTTTGTCCATTTTTGTTTAAACTTTTGTATTTCTAATTCAAGAGAATCTTCTTTCAATATCTGTAAATGATTTTTTTAATGATAGCTAATCATGTTAGGGCATAATAAGTATTTCATGTTTGGTTACTGGAAGAATTTTTACTATCTGAAATATTTTAATTTTGTTTTTGTTTTTATTTTATCTATATACAATATTTATATAGTTACTATTTTCTTTTATTTGAAATGTTACATTTTTGTGGACCTTCAAAGAGAGTCATATTCAGGCAGCTCTGTGAGTGTTTGAGCTTACTTAACTACTAGTGCTTGGTTGAAGGCTTCTCTCTTTGGTTGGTAGAATCAATGTTGTTCTTGTTTGGCTATGATGTGTTGTAGGTCTTTTAATTTTCTTCACTTCTTTCCTTCTTTCTCTTTCCTCCACAGTTTCCATTGGTCTTCTCCCTCATAAATTATCCCACTTTTCGCAAAAATGGTACTCTTCCAACACTATCATTGAGAGTTTTAGCTTTCTTCTTCCTAAAAAAATGCTGTGGTCCCATCCCATTGTCGGGTTATTGGAAATGGTCTGCTGAATTGGGGTTTATTTTCTTACTCACAGGTAATCTGAACCTTGTAATATTCTTTGCCTTATTCTGCTTAGAGTGTGTGTGATCCTATGTTTTCCTTGTGAAAAGATTCAGATTTAATTGGCTGTTTTGTGTGAACTCTTGATTTCTCATCATCCTATTCTCTACCAGTAGAAATTCTTTCGAATGTAAAAGAACTATTATATTAAAAATAATCATGATACCTTCTGGATGTTTCAATATGTGATTATAAAGACTATGCTTGTTAAACATAAGCTTCAAGGAACTATTTTGGAGGGGAAAAAAGATGACATTTCCAGTCTGAGTTTATCTTGACAGGTTTTCACATTTCACACATAAAACATTAATAAAGTGTGTTGATGCATTTTAACTACTTTGTTAATCATTATCCTTAAAGTTTCCTGCCAGAATCAAGAAAAGTAACTAAAACTTCAAGTAAAAATTGTATAGTTCTGTTTTGTAGTTTATTGCATCATCAAATACTCTTTAAATTGAATGGTGTTGTAGGAGTTTCATCTTTATCTGTACCTAGTCCACATCACCATTTAAACTTGCTCATTCTGAGGGACACTCAAATCAGCAGAAAACATTATTTGGATGAAAACTATTTTCTGCTTTATTTAGCAAGTGCTTGTCTTTAGTCTTCAAACCTACAATTGTAGTTTAGTCGATAGCTATCAAAAAGTCACAGAATAATTTTATGTCTTTGAGACCCTTGATAAAAGATATTGAGGGGTACCTGGGTGGCTCAGTGGGCTAAGGGTCTACCTTCAGCTCAGGTCATGGTCCGGGCTCCTGAGTTTGAGCCCCACACCGGGAAGAGTCTGCTTCTCCCTCTCCCTCTTCCTGCCACTCCCCCTGCTTGTGTGCATGCTTTCCCTCTCTCTCTCTGTCAAAAAAATAAATAAAATCCTTAAGAAAAAAAAAAGATATCCAGAAATCCATCCTGATTTCCAGGATGTGGAATAAAATATTTCAAGGGAGGGAAAATGGAATGGGAAGAAATTAGAAAGGAAGAGTAACCATAAGAGACTCTGGACTCTGGGAAACAAACTGATGTTAACAGAAGAGAGGGGCTGGAGGGGTGGGGTAACTGGGTGATGGGGATTAAAGAGGGCATGTGTTGTGATGAGCACTGGGTGTTATAAGCAACTAATGAATTGTTGAACACTACATCAAAAATTAATGATGTACTATATGTTGGGTTACCGAACATAATAATAACAATAAAAAGAAATACTTTAATATCATTTAGTGTTTATATTAATTATGATAGGTCATGATACTATTTATATTTTCAAAAGCACACTCTAAATGTGTTAGAGAGTGTAAGGTTATAGTTCATTGTTAATTACATTAATTTCCATTGTAAGTGTCCAAATCAGCTTTGTTGTTATTAATTCCTCTATAATTTCTCACACACGAAAATTAATTCAGCATCTACTATATTTGGTTTGAAAAATATAAATGAGTAAGGTATAGTCCCGGGATCTAGGGCAGGAGTGAATGCAACATGCCAATGTAGGAGGGACTCAGAGAAGCAATCTGCTTGGATAGGAAAGAAAGCAATTCAAGAAATCTGCTTGAATTGGGGCAAATGGATAGAAATTAAGATCAGATTATCTGACCTGCCAATTTCCACCAATATGCCACAAAACCATTACATCAAAGATTTGCAATGCAAGGAATTAATAGAAAGGAAGAAGGAAGTTGCAATTCAATGATTTAATAAGACAGAAGTATAGCAGAAGATATTAAGAAGAGTATCTTTCTCTTCTGTAAAAAGGAGTTATCAAATCTGGGATATGACCCATGGGAAACAGTTGTCCAGGCATCCTATGTAGAAGAGAATAATACAGGGCACCTGGGTGGCTCAGTGGGTTAAAGTCTCTCCCTTCAGCTCAGGTCATGCTCCCAGGGTCCTAAGATCGAGCCCTGTATTGGGCTTTCTGCTCGGCAGGGAGCCTGCTTTCCTCTCTCTTTTTCTGCTTGCCTCTCTGCCTACTTGTAATCTATGTCTGTCAAATAAATAAGTAAACTCTAAAAAGAAGAAGAAGAAGAAGAAGAAGAAGAAGAAGGAGGAGGAGGAGGAGGAGGAGGAGGAGGAGGAGGAGGAGGAGGAGAAGAAGAAGAGGAAGAAGAAGAAGGAGAAGAAGAAGAAGAAGAGGAGGAGGAGGAGAATAATAGCATTCCTGGTAGAAGGAATAAAAGTAATCAGAAATGAAACCTTTTTGGAAAAGGGTATTAAGTATATCTTGTATACAATGTGTGGGAGAAAACTGGGAAGGTAAAGAAGTGACAAATACCATAGGGCTTATGGGCTATATTATAATCATGAGAGCAAGCAGGGTTTTAAGAACAGAACATTAATTATATTCATATTTGAGAAGAACCATTTAGGCTAAGCTATATAAAATGAATGATAATGCAGATGAGGATGCAGAAAGTGAAATCTATATAACAATCCAGAGAATGATAATGCCATACATTACGTAAGATAATAACTGTATATAATGTTGGAATAAAGTATTAGAAAAGGTAGGAACACTGCATATCGAGGCTGTAGAACTTTTAAGAATTATTTTAAATAGCAAGCTCGATTTAGTTTTTAATGTCATTTAGCAAAAGCGAGAGATGTGGCTTAAAGCAAAGGGTATTAGAGTAGGAAAAGGCACTTGTGCAGTGGGTGGCATTGATGCATACTGCTCAGATAAAACTGTGCCAAAACCAAAATCAATACATTGAATTATTTTGTACTAATTGTATTATATATAGTTCATAAAACAAATTTTATGATAATCAAAACCTTACTTACACCAAGAGCCATATTTTTGTTGTTTTACAGCCAAGGAAATAATCAGCTAAACCAAAGTAACACAATGAGGATGCCTCACTTGAGTAACTACCAATGAACAGTGTCATAGGGAAGTCATTTGAGATAATCGCTACTCTGTGTATCTCCAAACAATGAATAAATGAAGTAAACAGTATGCATGTAAAACAAGTGCATTTATACATAGAAGAAATATCTTGAGCAGCATGAAGCATATATTTATATTACAGATTCATTTTGATCTGGTTAGTGGCATTTTTCTTTCCCACAATCCTATTCTAAACATCTCAAAGATAATTTTGCCACGTAATTTATGACTAAGTGTAACTAATTCATTGGCCTTCGAAAACTGTTTTCTTTCTTACCCCTCACCTTCTATCTCTATTCCCTTGACATGTTAGCTTTCACCAGCTTCCTAAAGTAGGGCATTTGTTTCCCCTAGAGCTTCTAATACAATATAAAATAAAAGGAAGATTGACATAAAAGAGTACCTGTGCAGTAATGAGATAAAGGCAGATAGTCTGAATGAATAAAAACATAGACATATTGCCCGTCTTGTTTCCTTAGATTTTCAGAGAAAAATAATATATTAAATGGCTTGGTAAATAACAATCCTCATAGAGAATAAATACCCTTCTATTATTCTTATTCTTTGAGACACTTCCCTGAAAGGGATTATGACAATAGAGTACAATAAAGATTTTATAAGAAAGAGAATCTTGTAAACTCTTTTCTTTATTTGTCATCAAGAATATGGCAAATGAAGGTTAGTAGTAAGATTAAACTATATTACTTGAATTTTCCAAGCTGAACACTTGGAATATGACCTAACATTTATTTGTACACTTTCTTCTGGGTTATACTGGCTTTAATGATGAACTTTGGTGGATGAAGTAAACAAAACTGCATAGCACTAATACTGGACCTTGTTTCTGAAAGCTGACATCTATAAGGTTTTAGATGCAATAAGACTTGTAGAGTGATTTATATGTGTAATGGACTTGACACTTTAGAATGAACAAGAACAGGCACTTCTCCTGTGGAATGGTAGTTTTGGTCGTCCATATGAAAATTGTTCATTTTTCCACAGGTAGATGACATGTGATTTTGTGAACTATCTACATCATTCTGAAAGACCCACACTGAAGGCATTTGTATGCAGAGTGCTTCTTCTTTTAACTCAGTGTTAAGTAATTTTTTTTTTTGATGTGTTCCACTTGTTATAGAAAAGGGAGATGGATTAGACTTTTATAGTTTAAACACAATTCTCTACAGAGGAAAAGAAAAGAACATATTATCTACCAGGCTTATTTTCAGTCAAGTGAGCCTACTCTCTTTTCAAGCACAGAAAAGTATATCTCATGGGTCCTGTCTACACACCAATCTATCAATCATCGTAGATCAAATAGGAAGGTGATGATCATTGCTTTTATGGGTGAACTATTTTTTTAAAGTTCTTTGTCTATTTAGATGTTGCTATCTAGTGTAATTATCTGATATAATTCACCTGAGAGTATGCTCACTAAAGTTGTGACACATGAACTGCCTTTGCCTCTTAAGTGCTATAAGTATTAATCAATCTATGGCCCAATAAACTTAGATAAGACATTAGAAATTTCATCAGCACTGCACTCTGTGCAGTCACAAATTGTCAGTCAGTTTTAGTACTCAAAATGAAACAAGTTCTCTGTTGTAATGTTATTAAACAGCTGATGAGAAAAGCTTCAAGATATGCTAAGTTGAGCCCCACTGGACTTATTAAAACATCATCATTCCTTGGACCAAAGAACTGCTATTAGTATCTTTGGTCAGCCATGAGACATTATAAGAATAGGCTCAGCTATTTTTACGTTGTTCATTTCTGGATTACACATGACAATTTCATTAATTTTGAAAAGTTAAATAACATAAAACATAAAAAATGAAAAAAATATACATCTAGGATTTCATTACATGCTTGGTTAATTTGTTAAAACTAGTTCGTGTTTATAAATTAATATTCTTTTTCCAGCACTTCCATCATCCCTTTGGTTAATTTGTTAAAACTAGTTCATGTTTATAAATTGATATTTTTTCTAGCATTTCCATTATCCCTATTAGACATATATAGGCCAAAGTAAGTCGGCCCTGGTTTGACATGTAAATAAGCTACATTAAAGCTTTTATACCTGTTTATGTGCTTGTATATAAATTAGGTAAAAGAGCTAATCAGAACTGGGGGTCATCAAAACATTCAGAGAAGCAGAACTTAAGTGTAAGTTTAATTTGATTTGGAAAATAAAAGAATAACTAAAGGAATGGAACCCATCATATATAATACAAGAATAAAATACATTACAAAATGTCCTGCATTAAGGAATTTGAAAATAAAAGAAAGCTCCATGGAACAGAAATAGGCTGAAAAAATATAAAAGGAAATATAACCATAAAAGAGACACAAATTAAATCTATAATTAAATGTGCTTATCTATGCTGGTTGCTTGCTTAAATAAAGGAATATCCCATTTGATCTTCATGTTAAAAAAGACAAATGACCTTAAAACTGACCCCTCCATGAAAATGAAGCAGACTTGCTAGCCAATTTAATGATCTATATAAAGAAACCAAAAAGTTATAATCTCTCATTAGATGTCACCTATTGATTTCTGGCTCTCATGATGACAATAATAGAGCCAAGAGAGGTTAAAAGACAAAAGTTTTGATTTAAAGAAAATGAACACTTCAGAAGTATCATCACCATAAGATCTTGAAGAATAAAAATGACATCAAGCTGGTCAATTAATGTTGGCATTTATTTTCTCCCATAAAATGAGAAGGATGAATAGAATGATACTATTCATTGCATATTCCTAATGAAGACCAAGGAAATTTTGTATTTTCCTATTTTTCTATCTTTGCTCCTTATATTCCATTTCCAACTTTAATGAGTTCAATAGTAGACTGTATTCAAAGGCAGCAACCAAAATTAAGCAACATTCTCTATGTCTTTCTTAGAAATTTTAGAGATATACACAAAATCATTTTCTTTAAAACTGTTAATATAAGTTCATGTTTTACAAGTAAAGGATGGTTAAAAATTAAAAAAAAAAAGAAACAGTAAAGTTTTGAAAATGGGCAAAAAATCTGAACATTTCACCAGATAAGATGTACAGATGAAAATAAGCATGTAGGAATATGCTCAATATTTATGTTATTATTTTATGGTTTTTTATTATTTATGTTATTATTAAGGAGTAGCAATTTAAAGCAATAATGATGGGCGTTAGGGTGGTTCAGTTGGTTGAGTGACAGCCTTCAGCTCAGGTCATGATCCTGGAGTCCAGGATCGAGTTCTGCACCTGGCTCCCTTCTCAGCGGGGAGTCTGCTTCTCCCTCTGACCCTCCCCACCCCATGCTTGCTCTCTCCCTCTCTCATTCTCAAATAAACAAAATCTTAAACAAATAAGACAATAATGAGCTATCACTAAACACAAGTTGGTGCAGTCACCTTGGAAAACAGTGTGGAGATTCCTTAATAAATTAAAAAATAGAGCTACCCTATGACCCTGCAATTGCACTACTGGGTATTTACCCCAAAGATACAGATGTAGTGAAAAGAAGGGCCATCTGTACCCCAGTGTTCATAGCAGCAATAGCCATAGTTGCCAAACTGTGTTAAGAGCCAAGATGCCCTTCAAAAGATGAATGGATAAAGAAGATATGGCCCATGTATACAATGGAGTGTTACACCTCCATTACAAAGGATGAATACCCAACTTTTGTATCAACATGGACAGGACAGAGATTATGTTGAGTAAAATAAATCAAGCAGAGAAAGTCAGTTATCACATGGTTTCACTTACTTGTGGAGTATAAGGAATAACACAGAGGACATTAGGAAAAGCAAAGGAAAAGTGAATTGGGGGAAATCGGAGGGGGAGATGAACCATGAGAGACTGTGGACTCTGAGAAACAAACTAAGGTCTTGGAAGGGAGGGGGTATGGTGAATGGATGAGCTTGGTAGTGAGTATTGAGGAGGGCTTGTATTACATGGAGTACTGGATGTGGTGCATAAACAATGAATCTTGACACTGGGGGCGGAGGAAGAATGGCTAAAATTCAAAACACTGATAACACCCAAAGCTGACAAGGATGTAGAGAAACAAGATATCTTAGTCATTGCTGGCAGGAATGGAAAATGGTAAAACCCCTTTAAGAACAGTTTTCCAGTTTTCTGCAAAACTAAACACACTGTTAAGATAGGACAAATCATAAGAGACTCTTAATTATAGGAAACAAAATGAAAGCTGCTGCAGGGAGGTGAGTAGAGGGATGGGGAAACGGGGTGATAGACATTGGGGAGGGTATGTATTTTAATGAGTGCTGGGTATTGTATAAGACTGCTGAATCACTGACCTCTACCTCTGAAACTAATATACATTATATGTCAACTAATTGAATTTAAATTTTAAAAAGTATAAAAAAAAAGATCCAACAATCATGCTTCTTGGTATTTACACAAATGAGTAGAAAGCTTATATACACATGAAATCTTACATACATATGTTCAAAGAAGCTTTATTTATAATTGCCTAACCTTGGAAGCAACTAAGATGTCTGTCAGTAGGTTAATGCATAAATGGAAGAATACCTTCACAGTGGAATATTTTTCAGCAATAAAAAGGCATGAGCTACCAAGTCACAAAAAATTATGGAGGAATCTTAAATGCATATTGCTAAGTGAAAGAAGCCAATCTGAAAGTGGTATATACTGACCGGGACCGGGAATATGAAATCTGGAAAAGAAAAAAAATAGAGACGTGAAAAAAAATCAGTAGTTGCCAGAGATTGGGGTGGGGGAGGGGAGAAGAGTTGAATATGTAGAACACAGAAGACTTTTACGACAGTGAAACTATTCTGTATAATATTAATAGTGGATAGGTGTGGGCACATTTGACAAAACTCACAGAATGTAGGACACAGTAAATGAACCCTAATATAATCTGTAGACTTCAGTTAAAGATGATATATTAATATTGACTTATCAATTATAACTAATACAAGATGTTAGTAAGAAGAGAAACCATGAAGGGAGAAAGGTCTTAAGTGAGAGTGAATATAAATGGGATTGTCTAAAGCTTCCACTTAATTTTTCTGAACACTTAAAATTACCCTACAAAGTAAAACTATTAATTAAAAAGATAATGATTATGATGATGATAAGGATTCTTTCTACAATCTATAGCTTACAGGGGCACTTTTTTTTTCCCCCCTCAGTCTTCTGGCCAGGAGCTCTATCAAAGTTTTTGCTGCCTTTAAAGGCTACCACTATTTTGCAAGGGGTTCACCCTGGGATCAATGCCAGAAAAGGAAGTAAAAAAATAAATAAATAAAACAAAAGATGACGTTCTTCCCTGTACGAATCACTTAATTCAAGTTACCCCCCCCATTCCAGCCCTCTACTTTGCTTTATTTTCAGAGTCTCCAAATAGTTGACTTTAAAATTTCTTAATTTTTGAGAGTTGTTTTTATGCCATCTTGGTAAACATCAGAAATTCCCACTGCATTCATTTCAAATATATTACTTATACGTTCACTCATTAATTCATTATTTTTTAATAATAAAAAAATGAGTGGGCTAAATTTTGACAAAAAGATATTAGAGATGTCTTTGAACTTGGTTCACTCAGGGGAAACATACATTCAGATAATACACCAAATAGTCATTTTGACGATAGGTGTATCTGTAGGATATTAAAGCAACATATAAAATGGCATTATTTACCACAGCTTTATTGTTATATTTTTACACATAGACTAGTATTTAAATTATTAAATACTTGATTTTATTGATTTCATTTCATTTTGATCAGTGAATCTTTATTACTAAGACAAGTATATTTAAACTTCTGACTTTCAAGACTGTTTCTTCTGAATAGGATAATACTTAAATAGATTATTATATTTTTTTCTGGTATACATGACACTGGATATTGAAAGACTTGTATTATGAAAATGTGAATTTTTGCACCAGATTATTTAATCTATTACATAATTTTATAATATTGTAAAATGTCTGTATGTCTCCAATATACTCAGTTTAAAGAATGTTCATTTCCAGTAAATATAAAAAATTACATAAAATTAATGAGCTTATTTAATTTTAAATAAATTCAAGATAGTACAGGATTCCTCATGTTGTATTCCATATGAAACTGATGTCTATTTATTTTTTAAGGGTTTTATTTATTCATTTGAGACAGAGAGATACAGAGAGAGAGAGAGACCATGAATAAGTGGAGAAGCAGAAGGAGAGGGAGAAGCAGACTCCCCAATTGAGCCACCCAAGTGCCCCAAGATGTCTACTTATCTTTAAAAATTATTGTTTTTAAGTGATTCTTAAAATAAGTAACTTATATAATGCCATATTGCATAATATGAAACCAATGGCTCCCATCAATTCTTTTTAGTTATTCATCTGTTCCCTACATATTTTTTTTACACCTATTATGTTCTATGTGCTGTGTGTAAGAGCTAATACAATAGACGAGTTCTACTTTCAAAATGATGACAGTCTAGATTAGGAATGTAAAGGAATATATGAGAAATGTTGATTGAGTGTTTTAAAGACCAAGAGTTCATACTCAATTATTATGTGGAAGATATAAGTAGATTTTACAAAATGGGTGATTTAGCAATAATGTAATGTAAAGAGATGAAAAATGAGTAAAGAATGTTATGGGGCGTCTGCGTGGCTTAGTGGGTTAAGCCTTTGCCTTCAGCTCAGGTCATGATCTCAGGGTCCTGGGATCCAGCACCACATTAGGCTCTCTGCTCAGCAGGGAGCTTGCTTCCCTTTCTCTTTGCCTGCCTCTCTGCCTGCTTGTGGTCTCTGTCGTCAAATAAACTAAAAAAAAAAAAAAAAAAAAAAAAAAAAAAAAAAAAGAATGTTATGTGTGCAGAAAGTGAGGGCAGAGATATTACTGGGAAGTTCACTACTAAACAGACTTAGAGGTGGGGCTCTACATAAACATATTTGGCCACAGTTCAGATATTGTGCCAGCGGATATATTTGGGAGCATAGAGCAACCAGAGCAATAAGCCTTCTTTTGCAACTCAGCAGCTTGAAAGTAACCTACATATAATGAGGACTAAGAATAGGCACAGAGTGTCTTGAAAACGTAATGTTTATTTTAACAACAAAATTAGAGTTAGTTTAACAATATTTATTTATTTCAACGTGTTTAACACTGTCCAAGAAGGCGGGAGGGGGAATATTCTCCACAAAACTGAGAAGGAGGAGCTGTTATCTCACTTCTAGCTACAGAAGAGAAGCCTGAGGCTCAGAGGCAGCATAGCACAGAAGTTAAACATTTGTTTCTGGAACCAAGTGCCTATGTTCAAATACCAGCTCTGGCAATATGTAGGTGCGCTCTACACGTTCTGCTTGTGCCCTGATGCCTGGCCGCTCGGGGGAGCAGCATTCTCTGCAGGCTAAACCCAAAGACAGTGCATGACCCGGGGTGCCTTGCAGCTGCCAGTTTCTGGAAATTTTTATTTTAATTTAAACTCAATGAATTAACAAATAATACACTACTAATTTCAGAGGTAGAATACAGTGACTCATCAATTGTATATAACACGAAGGGCTCATTACATTGAGATTGAAGATCATAATGATCATCTGGTAACTTCCTCAAATTTCAGATTCCCAGGTCCCTTTTTTGTGACCTTAATAGTGGTGATCTAAGGAGTGACTCAGGAATACACTTTTCAAAAGTTTCACAAAGAAGTCTCTGATCGAGAAAGCCTGGAAAACTCATGTGTAAATGATGGCTTTTGATCATAGACAGTAACATTTTCTATGCGCTAATGATCATAGACAGTAACATTTTCTACATGCTAAAAAGAAAATTATGGTGACTATGTTTAAGATGAAAATTCATAATTATAAAATCTGAGGTGATAATGTCATTAAACTCTATTCGTATGAGTCTGAACATTTCTTCTTAAATATTTATTAAAATTCAGTTTGTGAAGTATAATTTAAATGTGTTGAAAGGAAAAGGCACATTTTTCACATGAGGCTGAGATTGTATTCTGCTCCATCTGTGTAATGTGGCACATCAATATCTTAAGCAATGTAGAACTTTTACATTTAATGTCTTCACTAGGTAATGAAATGGAATATAGAAATATTTCTTCAGGTTTTGATTCTCTTTTTTTTTCAATCCAGTACAAAGTGGAGATGCTGCACAAGCATATTACTGTGGTTCTATCACAGCACATAATAAATGAAATCGTATAAGGATAGATAAAAATACCTCTTGATAGTTTCCTCTGTCAGCATGTTAAGAGATTATTGATGGCAGAAATCTAAAAGAAGCTTAAGAACAGCTAAGGAACCGAAAGAGACAACTGAAATGAAAAAGAAAGCTGTTCCAATTTACTTCCCACAAACTGGTGAGCGACTAACACTTTGTCAAAGTAAGGTTAGACCAAGAAAGTAATGTCTCCTCCAAAATTAAAAAAGGGACTACTTATAAACTGATAAATATTGTTTCCATACCTACACTTCATAATAAATTAATAGATATATGGCAATTGGTTGTTAGATAGATCAGCTCTTCTACAATAATCAAATCTTGCTGAATAAAATTGAGGGTTAGAAATTTTGAGATGCAATTAGTCATTAAAACTCACAGACATTAGGCAATTGAAGTTTTGTGATGAAAAGGATATACACAAAGGAAACAGAGAACGGAGCAATATTTTCTCTGAAGTAATAAAGAGGTTACAAAGTGGTGATTTTAAGACTTTTAAAACAACTGATACAATGTGACTATGGATATGTTTAAAACTTCATCCTCTTATCTTATTTTAATAATATAACTTTTGGTTATATTCATTTCATCACAATCATTAGAGAAAATAAACTTGGTAAGATCTCAATCTACACTATA